>NC_135445.1:15257747-15557747 GCF_051991255.1 Vanacampus margaritifer | reverse complement strand
CCTTGTGACTACTAATATTTTATTCCGCTTAATTTCTGTGTGCATCATTTCTCCGTCCTTCCACATGTTTCCTTCCAAATCACTCACAGTGAGCTATGCATGTGTGTGCGTGCGTGCGTGCACACACGCAATAACTTTCTGGAATGTTGCAGATGTCTTTCCATGAAAACAAACTTTAAATCTGTTTCTTATTGCTTTCCTATTTGTTCTATTGGACTCAAAGCAATGGGCCCATATGGCATGTTGTGCATGTAAATGTGTGCATGTGTGTGTCGATGTCAAGGTGGAGACAAAATCTTATTTGCTGTTTCCTGAGCTAGTGAAACTCAATTGGCGTTTATGCGTCCATGTCATGATAAAAACAATCCATGCGAATATTTATTTATTTTTCTATGTTTTTACTTACTAAATCTATGCTCCCAATGATTGTTGCACTGGCCACAAAAGAAGCCATTTCAAAAAGTTATTGGAATGGGCTCTTTTCACATAACACTATGATAGCTGTTGTGGCCAATACAGTTCACCATTTGAACTCAAAATTTCAACGCCACAATTTTCAGTCATGATATGTGTTTTGTCACATTGTCACATTTGTTTTTCTTTGTGCCACTGCTTGCCTCGTTTTATTGTGTCCACCTGTGCTTCTCAACCCGGTCCCTCATGTCATCCAATCAGCGCCCTTTGTCATGCGTGTCTTGTCCAGGTGTCTCTCCTTGTCTCGTCAATTTGTTTGAGTTCATGCTTCATTCGAGAAAGGTCGGAAGTCAGACATGGAACACTTGGAATCTCCCAGTCCCGTTTGAAGTGAATGTAAACAACAAAGATGGCTGATTACGATCAATTGTTTTGTTGTTCTGGTTAACACAGTCAGTCGAAATCACGTTGGGTTACGTAAAGTTACTTTTTTCGAAAACTCAATTAAAGTTATAATAAATAAATAGATAAATCGGTTTATAATCGTGTAAATTATGCTTTGCCATTTACTGTCTTTGTCTCTACGGGGTTTGCCATTGTTGAATGACGTGAGATTTAAACCGGTCGGGGTCCTTTTTTTCACGATTTCGCAACTCTGATTTGAGTTCTAAGGGGGCGTTCCTGTGCATACTATCTGGTATGAAGTTGTAAAAGTCCAACTTCCCAGTTTCCTCAAATGCAGTATTAGTTCCCTGCTTTCATTCCGTCCTAATCGTTTCATTGTCCTTGTCACGTCTGTTTTTTTGTGTGCTTATTTATTGTTTTGTACCTAGTCATGTCAAGTCTTCGACTTTTGTTTATTCATTATTTTTATTATTCCAAGTACCTTGTTTGCCTTCTTGTTATTTTGAAATTAACGTCATGGTCCGAAGTTTTTCCGTTGCTGTTTGTAAACACAACATTCAAACTCTCAGACTCTCAAGGAAGCGGCCAACCAGGGACGAACGTGAAATCAACCCACCAATCAGGAACACGCGTTCGTACAACCAAATTTGCATATGCAGACAAGACAAGACACAGGACTCAAACTCCTAATGCCTCCGTAAAAACAGTCCACCAATCAGGAGCCTGCGTTCGCACAGCAAAATTTGCGTATGCCACTGATAGTCGTTTGGACCATATCTTTAAATAGTTTTTTTTTTTTTACTGAGTTAGCGTCTCTGCTTTTGGGTCCACCACCAAAGCATACCATCTTTGATAAAAACTTAAGTTGAATTAAAACAAAATATTTAAAGTTTTGCTATTGAGAAAATTGACTTTCCCACATTTCACAATAAAGAAATCAGAGTTTACAGAGCTAATTGTGGCTCATATTGTCTCCCAACTTAAAGATGGAAGAAAAAAACCCTCAGCAAATTGTTTTGGAGAAAATAACTTCCTTTGCTAATTTTGTTGCCATGAATGTCATTACTTTACATTTTAAAGTTCTTTCAATCTTATGTTTTATTATTTTAATTTTTTATATACAATAGTGTAATAACAAGAAGTTAAATACACAAAGAACAAAATTATATCTTTTCTGCTTAATAAATGCAACTGATGAGGTTTGCTTATTACATGTACAGTATTTGGTACTTCGTATGTTATTTGTATGTCATTTTAACATGCTTTGTTATTTTATTTTATGGGGACTACAGATGGACACTAGCATGGTGCAGCCACCTATTTAATGTTACTGCACACTGTTCTTTTAATAAACTAAACTCAAACTCATTAGCATATTGCTAACCTATAGCATCCACAAAGGAATTATATTGTTTTATCATTCATATCACTGAATATACAAAGAAACTTAGACGTGTAAGGGGAAGTCTACCCCCCAAAATAAATGTTCTATGCAGCCCCACTTTTTTACTTCCTTGTTAAAGCCCTCCTCTGATTTGTTGCTCTGGTGCGTTGAAGGAGGATTTACAAACAAGAAGTACATCTATGATGCTTAGTTTGGGCAAGTCCTGAATAACACAGTATTTCAAAACCGGTAAAGACCATGCCACTATTCTGCAGTGTGAGCGATCACGTGCAAAAAAAATGAGCTCCAGCATTGGTTCTTACCCATAATGCTGTCTGTGCCGTTGGTAGGAGCGGTGGAGCAAGAGGCGGTGCTGTAGTGATTGGCCCCGCTCCCGCTGCCCGCTCCTCGGTGGAAGCTGGACATGGGCGGAAGGCTGGAGTTGATGTCTGCTGATGAATGTGCTGGGTAGCTCTGCGCAGAAACATCAAAAAGAAGGCACAAACTCATTTGAATGATTAGATGTCAACAGATAATTGTATGCATTTTTAAGGAAAAATGCTATATTGGGATATATATGTCATTCAAAAGTGGTATCAAACATCCCTATGATAATATCTGTGATGATTAGATTGGCATCTGAAAAACATGGTAGTTGGAAAGTCAATAAGATCTTGCCTTACCAGTCTGTCATGAGGGTGAACCCCGCAGTAGGAGGAGCTCTGGGAGGGGCCATGGGTGGAGTTCGCCCCTCCCAACATGCTGCCGTGGTAACCCTGTTGGCTAATATTGCTGCTACTGCTGCTCCAGGGTTCGCCGCTGTGGTGGCCATCTAATAATGAATCAAATAAAAGGGCATGTGATATACTGTAATAATGGTGAGCTTCTTTTTGGTTTTAGATCAGTTAAAGCAACACATTAAATCATCTGTATACACACAAGAGTGCACAAGAAAAAAAAGAAAACATGTGATTTAGGAATTGTTATTAAATTTAATTGAAGTGTTAATAATAATGATGAACATATGTATTCATAATATAGTCATAAAATGATATATCGAGTATTCTGTGGAGTGTTTTTCTCTACATTTGTTCTTAAGAATGGTTGCTGAATGAAGGTCACTGTCCCAGCAGATTACATACAGTATAATAATCCCCTCCTCTGTTTCGACACCCAAAAAAAAAAACTCTCCCCTTTCCTGGCCATGAATGAAAAAGAAGGAATAATACAATTGACATTCTACACTTCTTCAGCAGGCATGATGTGGTATGACTCAATGAGCCATGTACCATTTGTTCATTGATACCAAATATTTTTTGGCCACAGAGCAAAATCTGCCCCTCACGCAATTTAATAATCCAAGCTATTTTGTGGAATTGTCTGATTTTCAATAAACATATCAGTAAATCTAACCCCTTACTTTTCATCTTTAAAAAAAATACAAAAAAAACAAAAACAAAAATTTCTGGTTGACAAAATACAAATACATAAATTTAGTTTTACCTAGCATACAACTTCTCATCTAACATTTTCCATTCTTGTAGAGATGGCAAATTCAAGCATATTTCAAGTAAAAACAAAACAAAAACAAAACAACAATTGTATTTTTTTTTTTAATATGATGCTCCATTTTTTTTCTACAGTGAGCGTACCTGGCATAAAGAATGAGCTTGGGAAACCAGCACTGGTTGGTTTGGAGTTGGGATAGCCCGGTGAATCCCTGTTGTAGTCGGCTGTGCTGGCAGATGGAGCGTAAACCTGCAACAACAACACACAAACATCTCAGAAATAATCACTGTCACTCGGACATCGTGTCCTTTCTATTGGGTGATGCCACTTGATTGATGCTTGAAGACTGGCACATCAATAAATACACTTGTTCCTAAAGGGGCGCTTAATGCTACACATTTTCTAGGGCCTGAACCTGTTAGACAGAAAATACGCTCAGATCTTCATCCAAAGTCCATCAAAGCAGCCATCCATCAATTTTCCACACCACTTATCTTGTTCAGCATTACAGAGAGAAGCCTAATGCCAAGTGACTTTAGGGTGAAAGGTGGATTACAACTTGGACTTGTCACAAGGCAATCACATGCCAGCGCAAAGACGGGTGACCGTTCACACAGAGTGAGAGATATAATTTTTCAATTTCAGAAACTGACTAGATAGGATAAAGTGCACCATTTACAGTTGTTCTTAATAGGGATAGGTAGCAGATGTGAATCCATAAATACATATTGGGATGTAGTACGATACAACAGCTTTGATATAACATTTTCTGACGCTATTCTCTTTTATGGAAGCATGGAACTGCCAATATGGAGTAAACAGTTCTGACGTGGCTAAGTCATTTAAACGTACTGATAGGTCGTTCAAAATACTTTTTAGTACATATTGGTAAAATGTAGGCTAAATGCTAAAACCAGAGGTAGGCATTTCGTCAGCACTGACGGACGCCTATTGTGCTGACAAATGATGAGAAACAAACAAAAAAAAAGACGGACTAAGCACTGCCTGAAGTAGGTTTTCCACCGCCAGTGTAATGGTCAAGGACCGACGGACCTCTCAGTCCATCAGTGATGGATGCTCGTTTTGTTGACGATTGACAAATGACGGACTGACGCAATGCACACCTCTGTCTGTTGGTCCTAATATAGCGGAGACAAAGTGATGACAGAAGCGTGGTTAAAATAAAATGATGGACTGATGATTACACTTTGGTTTGGCTTGTAAAAATGACAGACTGACGAATGGCGGACTGGCAACATTTTGTAAATTGCCTACCTCTGCTAAAGACATTACAATTTTAGCCACATTGCAAATGGGATATTAACTTGCGCATGCAAATTTCATGGCTTTACCCCATGGCATTATGGGAATAAAAAAAAATGTTTTTAGCATTTGGCGTACATTCTACCAATATGTTCAAATGACTTAACTAATACGTTCAAACATTCCATGCTTGTGCTTTTTTTTTCCGCATTAGGAAAGAAAAAGTGGTGTTTACAAAGAATATTACAAGTAAATATAAAGTAGTTATTATAATGATGAATACAGGTAGTCTTCTAGTTACAAATGCCGTTGTGTGCTTGCAAGTTCATTAACGCGCCACATAATACACTAAGGTATTGTAGTTCCCCGTTCTGCCAATCTCCATGGAAACAACCTTTGCCATAATCAATAAGTCAGACAGTGGTGAGAAGATGGCTAATGTTGCACATGATAATGCCTTCCGTCTCAGTAGTCTCACTTGAACTCTCCACTCAATAACTCCACCATCTACCTCTTCTTCCTCCACCACCATCTATGTAAGTGTTTTTGTTTTCTTTTTTATTATGGTATAGTACAACGTATAAAAGAAACTTTAGAAATGATTTCTTAAATTAAATTTATGAATAGAGAGTACACTGTATGTTTGTACAGTATATGCTGTATACAGACGCTCCCCTACTTACGAACATTCGAGTTACGAACAACGGTACATACGAACATGTCTGCGCGTGTGTCGGAAAATGTCCGGAAAGAGATGCTGTAAGTTAGATTTTGTATTGCGCGCCTTTTTCCGAGTGTTTTCGCTCATAGATAAAGCCATCGCACTCTTCGAGCAGCAAGACTCAAATATTGAACGTTGCACAAAGGTTGCAAATCAATTGAATGATGCCATACAGTGCTACCGCATCATTTATGATGAAAAAAAAGAAGGAAACTGTGCAATCGTCGTTGGATCGCTTCTTTCGGCCAGTTTCTAGTAAATCCTCCAAGGAAGATACTCATCAACCCTCATCTTCTTCTCCTCGACCCTCAACTTCTTCCTAAGTGTTCTTCCATTAAGTGTCTCTCGCTCTCTCTCTAACATACAGTACTGTACGTATTCTCTCCATTTTATTAAAAGTTTTTGTTCAGTACAAACCAATGCAGGTTACTTGTACAAGCCTTAAACATACTTATATAAACCTTCAATATACTTATATAGGCTTTAAACATAAATTATAATACAAAATATAGCACTGAAGCAACTTACGAATGAATTCACCTAACTCGTTCGTAAGTTGGGGAGCGTCTGTATATTTAAATTAATTTATTATTATTACTTTTAGTTTTAATTTAATCAAATGTAATTTTAAAACAAAATTGAATGTGTCTCAACTTACAAACAGCCTCTCGGAACACATTGTGTTCTTAAGTTGAGGACTACCTGTATATAATGATATCCAGTTGTGTAATCACAAAAATGAGTGTAACGGTTTCATTGCTCTATCAATACACAGTTAAAATATATATGTATAAATAACATTATAGTGATGTAAATATTCTGTGGAGTCTTCTTGAGAAAATATACATTGGTGAATGCCTCATTCTTCTTGGAAAGGAAAAGTGGGACAAACGTTTATATCTGTGGACCCTGTTGGACTGAACATTATTGTCTTGTGTTTAACTTATAGTTTGCTTCCAAATTCTTATGAGAATAACCATTCACTTGACCTACCTGACCTAGCCATTACTTGTGACTAAAACGGTGTTTAACAAAGAGTCATAACACGTTTTCTGTCCTCCTCTTACTGGAGCCTGGTTTGATGTGCAAATGAGGAACAAAGCGGTGATTTTCTTCTCAGAGGGGGAGCAGCAGAAGCATGGCAGTCTTGCACCAAAAAATGCAGTCAAATGTGAGACTCCATACAGAAGTAGAGGCCTGTTATCACTCAAAACAGGTGACGTTCTTTCCCCGCTAACACGGCGGCCACATGAGAAGACGAAGGGGGCTCCCTATTACATTCCTCTGCTTGTGCGTGTTTGCAAGTGCGTGCGTGTACGTATATAGCGTGCAAACACTCAGCCATGACACGGGCTCGTGCCGAATGACGCAAGACCTGGAACAACTGTTTGAAGTCTCCCCACCATCTCTCACTGAACAACTCTCCCTCCCAAGCTAACACTTATTTCCTATAAAAGAAATACATGGTTGCTAATATTTGAACTTTTGAGTGCTTGCATGTGAATACAAAACAAATGGGCTACAGATGCAACAATGAAACACAGACAGATGACCTAAAGATGAAAAAACAAACACTTGGGGGCACTACAAAAGTGTCTTGCCTTCCGGAGAATGACTATTAAAAACAGCAATCGCTTACAAATAAAACCAACCAATATCTTTTCATATTAAGAATCCGGCTTATTGTTCATGCTAAACGTCTTGCTTTTATTGCTGCAAGGGAGAACTGCTCTCATTTTATTTTTATTAGCTGTGTGCACAATGTCTAAAGGATAAACGATCCGAATGGAGGCATACAACAGCCAGACGCGCACAGGTGTGTGAATGGATGAAACAAACGGCTCCATTGAGTTATTAATATGTGATTTCATTACGTGGTGTTGCGTCAGAAGCCTCTAGAGATGAAATTTGAAACATAAGCCCCTCTGATGGAAGCAAAGGAACAAAGTGAGGATTAGTACGACCCTGACACCCAATATAACAAGCTTTAATCATGGGTCAAGCATGGCCTTGACACATCGAGGTATTGCCAGCATGCAAGGGAAAGAAAGGAATGTCAAAACGTTCGGGCTTTAAAAATCTGAATAAGCTTTTAAAGGAAAATGTGACCAACGCCTAAGAGATTGAAATAATAATAATAATAATAATAATAACAATAATAATAATAATAATAATAATAATAATAATAACAATAACAATAACAATAACAATAATAATAATAATATTAATAATAATAATAATAATAATAATAATAATATTTTAGTTGTGGATTTGATGTCACACGAGTTGAATTCTGACCACCCGCTAAGGCCTTTCCAGTGAGATGACTGATTAAATCTCTGCCAGTCTTATGCTATTGTAAAATGGCAGTCACTTTTTTTTTTAATATACTGTATTGTAATACATACAGAAAAGGAACTACTTCTTGAAAAACGTGTACCTCACTTCAGTTCCCATGCAACCGTTCAGTTCCCATCATAACAATTGATGTACAAGAATGGTTATTTGAGAATCAAACTCAATTATAATGCCCACCTTGGTGCAGTTCAACTAGACTTGTGTAAACGCAGCATAAGTCGGTGTGAGACCTCCAGCAAAAAGAACAAAATTAAATCAAAACTAAAAGACACATTTTTTTAAACCCTAAATGACTCTTTTTTTGTTTTCTGATTGTGTGCGAAACAATACAACAACATAGCACAATTAGCTAACAGGAGACCCCAACATTTTATTAAACACTCCTGCAATGCTTTTAAAATCATTATGGTAGCAATATGTAAAGTAATTTGATTTTTGACTGAACGACCACATCGTTGGAAGCTGGACCGAAGTGACTCTCCTAGGTGATCTTAGTGCTAGCTAGCTGCTACGACAGTCACAACACAGATAGATTTACTTTATCAAAAGCAAAAAAAAAAGGGTTCTGGTGTCGGCCAGAGTATGGCGAGGGATCCTGGATGTAAAAGTAAGGCTACATTCACACTGTAGATCTGATTTTTTTGCTTAAATGTCAGTCTGAAGAACTCAAATCCGACTTTTTTCATATCCTTACCTGGGTCACTTTCATGTGTGGTCTTAGATCGGATACGTATCCGATTTCTTGCAATGCTACCTCAGTTTGAACCGCCAGGTCGCATATATCCGACCGCTACGTAATCAAAAGTCTAAAATGCGCTTCGCAAGGGTGTGGGGACTACTTTGGGGACGTACGTGAATCGGCAAAGTTGTTTTAAGAAACAGTTGTGACTATATTTGACTTTAATTTAACCTCACTTGAAACATGAAGCATTTATGGTGATATTAGTAATGTAGCCACGCAGACGGCTCATTTATTTATTTTTTATTTATTTTATTTTTTTTAGGTGTGAGAGCCAAAATGAACTTTTTATTGCTTTAAATGCGTTTTCAGCCCCTGATTGTACACTTCATGTGAAACTGTCAAAATCTTCAAAATTAGCATAAGCACAATGAAATCAATGCTGGAATCATCTTTTTATTTTTATTTTTTTTCCCAGCAGACGGCTCATTTATTACGCGCGGCAATGACGTGACGTCATTGTTAGGAGAGGTTGGAGCGAGTAGTGACGGGAGTGTTAAGCAAAAGAGCCGAGTACTGTTGCTTTATTGACATCATCTTTCTTTGTCCTCAACTTTTAACATGCGGGATGGAAGTGAGCAGGAAATTCAACTCCCGTTCAGTGCGTCAAACAAAATAGCTTGGAAAAAAAATGAGGAGCTCAAAAAGGCTCGCTTCACTTTCACAAAATATTACTTCTACCTCCTCACGGATCACTCCTCTGTAATTATGAGATGGTAAAAATATGAGCCCCGACGACGGACTTATAAAAGTCCGCGGCCCTGACACGCTGGACCATATGTATTTACTTCCATAATCACAACGTTGTGAGTGACATTTTATCTTCTTCTACGCATGCGGGTCACTTTGCGGACACATTACGTTCACACAGCAGACAGACGGAGGTCGCAATTAAAAGGTAATGTGAACGCTTACTCAAAAAAAAAAATAATTTCACCCAAAAATCGGAATTGAACATTAAGACCTGCAGTGTGAAACTTAAGTAGTTTGACACGGCTGCGTTAGCGTGTCGGTTGCATACAGTCTTGGTACTCTCGGATGTTTTCAAGAAAGTGAATATGAGGCTTGGTAAAGCGCTTTGGACAATATATAGTGTAGATAAAGCGCTATGTACTGTAAGTATATTCCATTTACCAATAAGAGCAAATCAGGTACATTGTTTCAACTGCAGTGGACCTGAGAAAGTGAACCACGTGTGAAGGCACCCTTAAGACAAAAGCCATTTAATCATCCTAAAAAAAATACATGGATAAAGAGTGCTGGGAGAGCTTCTGCTGAATTTTTCATTTCCAACAATCAGGCATACACACACACAAATGCAGGCACACACGTCTGTAGTTGAGATTAGAGCTGAACTTGGATCCCCTCAAACCCACTCCCCCTCTTCTCCGTTGAGAACTGAACGCTCTGATCATAAAACCACATTTATTGACATAAACGCCATTGGAAAAAACACACACAGAGAGACATGTTTTTCCTGTGTTTAAAGAATTTGAATTTATGTCCCAGAGACATATTTTCCCATTGAATATGTTGTTTCAACTGGTGACGAAAGGATGTGATTTGTGTGTGTTGAGTTGGACATACAGAAACAGGTGCAGAGTGTGTTCAAGTATAAAGAATGCAAAGGGACCCAATAACAGGCTCTTTTCCAGCACACACAAACACACACACACACACACACATCACATCCGTATTAGTATTCCCACAGTAAGCTGATTCGATGCCAAGTCAGAAAGCTCTTAATAGTGTTGTCACTTATTTCACAACTGCAAAACTTAAGACGTCAAGAATTTTTTAATAAAAAATCTGAAACCTCAATGGTAGCCAGTCAAAACGACAATAGTAGAAATGTAAAAAATGTTATCACCAACCATCACTCTTAAAAGCATACATATTCTGCAGCATGTCTTACATTCAAATTCAGTATGTCAAAATGTCAGAGAGCAAATGTGAGTTCTTGAATCCAGTGTGATGAGAGCATTTAAAGACTACTTGAATTCTATTTAGTAAATTAGGGAACAGACAGCACATTAAAACTGCACAACATTTTTACAAGCAGTGACACATTTTTTTTTAAATACATTTAACTACTTCTCCATACATTCTATATTTCACATTTTAAAAATCTTAGTTCAGTGGCACCAGTACCAAGGCTCTATTCAATTATAATTACAAAGTAATTCAAATCAACCAAAAGGTAAAATGTCAACAAAAAAATAAATACAAAAATTGTAAATTAGTTTGAGTCCTGAAGGCAGAAACCAATCCATTAGTCCATCCATTTTCTAACCCTTCAACCACCCCATAACATGAAAATCCAATTGCCTTCCTGAGAAGGTACACAGACTGTGACTATTTATTTATTTATTTAGGTTAGTTTTATTTAGCTATACAATACTTTATTTTTTTTAAACTTTAAGACACATTTTTAAAAAGCAAAAACTATTACTAAAACTAATAAAAATGCAACTAAAACAAAGCATTTCTGAAAAACAAGCTCTGATAACTAATTAAAACAAACTATATTTAAAAAACAAAGAAATAAACACTAGCTATAATGAAAATAAACCAAACAACTATATGACACTGGTTCACACAATGACCTGAGAAAAGGCAAAACAAAAATTCAACTTCAATAAGCAATGTGAAAGAGGCGAATGAAAGCAGCAATTTTAACAAAAATTACAACCAACTGCTGATCCACCTGGACAAGGCAGTCTTTTCAATATGGCTGGCAATTTGGCAAATTTCTTAATTTAAAAAAAATCTATACTTTTGATCAGTCCACACTTGGGTGTCATCTTTACGAATTATTGACCAATATAAAGTTTTGAAAATGGCTTGTTCTCTTTGATGATACAATGTTAATGATTGAATAAAACTGACGCCAACGATATGTGACATGTAGGAAATGAAGACTCAACAAACAATATAATCGTGAAGTAAATGACAACTTGGCTACAATAACATCTTGTTCCGCCATTGTAGTTACGACTGTGATGTCACAAACTCAGATGCTTGTCCTGCATTTTAACAGATTACCATTTTCAGCCTTTACTGTGCATGGAAAGTGTTGTTTTCAAAAAACAATCTCCAAAATGGTGTCTTCTGAATGTTCAGAATAACACTTGAATCATATTCTACTCTGTCACGTATAAACAACCTCTTAGAAACAGATCAAAGCCGCAATAGCCGCCGACTGTACTGTACCACAAAACCAACCACTGTTGCTTTGACAGACATATATTGTCCATAATGGACAACATGGACTCATGACGATAGTTCAACCTGTTGCAATCCATGACCAACCAGCAATACAAAGCCTAATAAAAGCCAGTGAAACCCGTGTTCACAGAACATCACAGATTGCATCAAAGCATCGCCCTAGGCAACGGCGGGAGAAAATAAAGACACATTCCACTGAAAACTGATTCCTCATGGGGCTCAGACACACACACACACCCCACACACAAGCAGCAACCAGCTGTGTGCTCACTAATCTGAATCACAGGTAAAAGAAACAAAACAAAAAAAAAACTGTTCCGAGTGATGCCGAAGAGTTTTCAGTACAGTGACTGTCATGTTTGCATCTTGACAAATGACTATTTTGGTCCAGTTGTTGGAGTACTTTGGAATTATTTTACTGTAACATTAACAATAAATCATGAGACATCATTGGGAATCAGAAGATATGTGAAAAGACTCATGCTTTTCGTTATGTAAGACATCATAATGTAAATAACTAACTGGATATGTACTGGAAATATGATCAGATAGGAATTTCACAGTACAGTATAAGGACTGGTGACACATTGTACATGATTCTTTTGACAGCAACGGCAATGCATCTTGTCCCACAGGGATGTCATTGAGGAAAAATAAATAAATAAATAAACTAAATATTGACTTTTGTTTCTTGTTTGACATTTTCTTTCAGTATTGTCTCCAAATGTGTGGAGGACCACTTTGGCCTCTTCTTCTACCTTTGTCTTTATCGTTTACCGTATTGTCCGGACAATAAGTCGCTCCGAAGTATAAGTCGCACCAAGCCAAAAATGCATAATTAGGTAGAAAAAAAACATACATAAGTTGCACTGGAGTATATGTTGCATTTTTTGCGGGTAATGTATTTTACAAACTACTTCACCAAAAATAGACCTTACATCATCTTGGAAGGCAAGTTATAACATTAATAAAAGAATAGAGAACAGGCTGACTAGGTGTAAGATACGCTAACACAACGAAGGTTCACTACTTACACCTTTGCTGTCTGCAAAATATGATTTTCTTTTGAGGGGCATTTGTGTTCTGTTGTTTTCAGTTGTCTTTGCCAGCTAACATTTACTGCTTACATTTTTAATTGTTAAGAAGTAGGAGATATCAGTGCTGAAGGCTAGAGTGCCCTCTTGCGGCCGTCTGTGAAATTATATACCACATATTTTTTTTTCATGTCTTAGTCACTCTGGAGTATAAATAACAGGGACGGACAACTTATGAAAAAAAGTGTGACCTATATTACGGAACATGTTAAGAATGAAATATTAAGGTATTCATTAGGGGTGAGTGTCTCTCCACAAAATATGATTTGATACGGTTTTCGATATGTGGGGTGTAAAACAATTCAAGGACTGTTCAATAAGAAAGTGGGACGATTTGATTCGGTTCAGCTCAGTGTGATTCCCGAATTAAATTCAATTCAGTTTGAAAATGTATGATGCAATGACTTTTTGGTTGCCATTTTAGATACTGTACATTTGAATTAATTGGTCTATAGTGTAAATGTACCATTTCCTAAATCTAACATATATATCTCCAATAAAAGACAATTCAATAAATGTCTCGATATATTTCAAAGTGGAACAATTCCATTTTGTTCAATTCAATGTCGTTGCATCTTTTAAATCAAAAAGCAATTTTCTGGTTCAAACCGGTTTTTGTTACACTTATAATCTGTTCGAACAGGACTATTGCTGCTTTCTGGACTGCTGGGAATTTAAACATCTCTCACTTGGAACAAGTTTAGCATTTCAGCAGACAATAATGACAAAACTTGTCTCATGACCTCATAAGGACAATTATAGCATTGGAGATATTTGATTAAGGTCTTACTTTACTTGTTCTTCTAAATCTTACCAAATTATTGGACATAGAGTTACATAATGTTTATTCACATAGTGATAAATACTGATATCCAGTAACAGCTTATTAGGGATGTGTGATTTTGTGGCCGTTTCACAATCAGGAACTAGAAAAATAGAAAATTGCCATTAATTTCATGCAAATTTAAGGAGAAATGCAATATTGGGATATACAGGTCTTTCTTTAAAATTATTTCAGTTTTTTGGGGAGGAAATTATATGTATCAAAAGTACTAGTGGTATATGTATTTGGTATTGGTATCAGAGACTCATACTCATACTGGTATCGTTCCGAAAAAAATAAAAAATAAAATAATATAAATTTAAAAAAAAACATATATACACATATATATATATATATATATATATATATGTATATATATATATATATATATATATATATATATATATATATATATATATATATATATATATATATATCTTGAACATTCTTTGATTAGCATTCCAGTGCATGTTGCCTAGTTGGAGGCCTGAAAATTTAGATCTTTCATGTTTTCAGGAATGGAGCATTGTTATAAATTTATTATTATTTTTTTTTCAAGACTAGAAAATAGTGC
This sequence comes from Vanacampus margaritifer, assembly GCF_051991255.1. Classification (NCBI taxonomy): domain Eukaryota; kingdom Metazoa; phylum Chordata; class Actinopteri; order Syngnathiformes; family Syngnathidae; genus Vanacampus; species Vanacampus margaritifer. The sequence goes on along the minus strand of NC_135445.1, from coordinate 15,543,235 downwards.
AAGTGCATGTTTGCACTGCCTTACATGATCTCATTCGTCAGTTTGTGCTTAAAACAACTCACATCTCTTTCTGGATTCAATCGTTCTGCTCTCTTTGGAGCTCAAATCTTGTTGTCTTAAATACAGGAAATAAACATAAAAAAAATAACTTAGTTAAACATACATTACCACAGCCAGCACACTGCATGTAAATCAGACAGATTTTCCTTATAACCATCTCACTCGCTGACAAACAGACACACACTTACACACACATAGTTTACCACACTTCATTCAAAGCAGATGTGCTGGAATGTGAACACTCAAAGGAGCAGTCACGAAACCTCTTGACAGACACACACACACACACACACACACACACACACACGTACACAAACACAAAACAACACACACACACAGCCCGCTGCACCTGTGCCGATCCATTTTTTTCTCTTTGTTTCCCTCTCTGCATCCTCCTGCCTTCTCATTCCTAAATGGCTACGTTCTCTTTCATCCCTCACAAACATTTCAGCACCACAGGGTACAAACAGTGGCCGGTTCCAGACAGAAGTGTATTAGTTTAACGTACAATTGCTTGTATCATTTTTTTTCAGTTGTCTCGAGTACCTCGAGACACTGACCTGACCTATCTGTCTACCTGTCTGATTCATCTCCCCACCCCGCCATAATTCTGCACTCAGATCCAGACCTGAGGCAGACGTGGTTAAGTGACTCAAACATGCCGCAGACAGATCAAACATATTTTTGGGGGGGCTTTCTGTTTTTTGGATGTATTTTTATAGAGGAGATCTGAGCCGTGGTCTCGGAGCCCTCTGAAGGTTAATTATGTCTCTGATTCAAAACACATGGAAGGAAAAATTGTGTGCATGCGCGTGTGCGTATGCGCACGTGTTTGTGAGAAAGCGGAAGGAAATCCCACCGAGCCGAGCCCTTTATTCTACCAACCTGCAATTGGGCTAATGTGAAGCAGATGTACGCACACACACACTCATTCATTTTGAGCATGGCTGCCTAATTGAGTCCATATGAAGAAGTCCAGAATGAGGAAGATTTTGGAAAGGAAAAGAAACAAAACACAAAGCACAACAGCAGAGAGACATTCAAGAGCAAGGAAATCAATTCAAAAAAAATCTTCAAATGTGAAAAAGGAGATATTAGTCAAATATTAGGTGACAGGTAATTAAACAGGACAGGAAGCAATCAAATACATTGAGGGGTAAAGACGAAAAACACGCTCGTACACACACACATCTGTAAAAAATACGTGTGAGTAATTGAAAACATGCGTAACCTTCTCACAAACACACACTTACACGCGCACACACACACACACACACACACACTAGTTCTATCCCCCTCTTCCTCTCTCCTCGTGGAGCTTTGGCTTCCTGTGGATTGATTAGAGCCCCCTATGTGAAGATAAGTGGACTCAGCATGTCTATGTATGTGTGTGTGTGTGCGTGTGTACGTGTGTGCTTCTAAGCGTTCGGCACCTGTGACTGAAGGGGGGGGGGGCGAGTTAGACAGAAAACAGTAGGGGGGCAACAGAGCGAGAGCAAAGGAGAAAGGTGTGATACACAAGTGAGAGTGAGCTAAGGAAAGCTGACAACGTCTCAATGTGTGTGTGTGTGTGTGTGTGTGTGTTTGTATATATATATATATATACATACATACAGTATATATAGTGCTGTCAAGTGATTACATTATATATATAAAATAACAAATTAAAAATATTTGATCGAGGCACATGCAGACAGATTGCGGCCGTCACATGTGCATTCGACTATCCGCAAGTGCGATCTTGCAGTTTACCTGGATAAACACACTTTACACGTGCCAATCTCATCTCTCGGACCACAGCAACTCAATATCTGCTTTCTCAATGTCAAGCATATGTGTACTTACACCGCCTGATTTTAATGGGAATGAGGGGAGCCACTTTGATTGGCCAGGAGTCGGCCGCATTCCATCTCACAATGCAAATGCTATACGTCTAATTCTACTAAAGTCTAGGAAAATATCAAAAGAAAGAAAACGCCACCAATGCGCATAGTTAAACAGCACTTTGCACTAAAGTTGAGCTGGGCACAAAAATGTTTGCTATCTGGGTTTTTGTATGCGTTTTCTGTGGGTACTCCCACATTCCAAGGAAATGCATGTTAGGTGTAATTTTAAGTCTGATGAGCTGGCATCAGTTCAGGGTCTACTGTCATCTGGGATTTGGTTTCAGATCACCCGTGACCTAAAATGGATAGATGGAATTTACTTTTTTCTCCTAACGTATTCGCAATTTTGACTCATTACCATTCTTAACATGTGACGTTACCTCATCATTTTGATGGCTAATGAGAAATCGCATGGCTCAACTTCCTTATGAGGCGAGCGGCAAACATTTTGACTTCAGGTCATTTTAGCAAATATTGTTTTTCACCCTATAAAAGGCAAGTTTAAAATAACAAAACAGAATTTTACTTTCAGTGAAAATAGAAATACAAGCAAATTGCTTGTTAAGGATCAGAGGTCTTAACCCGCTTCTCTTCACCTTCCCCACTCTTCTTCTTCTCTCTCGTGAGGCAGCAGACTGTTTATCTATTATTTAGTGGTGTTCTCCAGCACCACTAACCTATTTAGCAGCTCCTGTTCCATTCCCTCAAAAGTTATCTGAGTTCACTGTTAAGCTAAGAGTGTAAAGTGCAAAAACCCAAAGCCCTTGCTAAGACAAAAGTATTATTTAAGATAAAACAAAGGTTAACTATAAAAGCCCTGCTAGGGTGGGAATTTAATCCCAATGGAAACAGAAAGCAAAAAGTAGGAGCAGTTGTGGTGTTATATTTTAGCCCATAAATACAATTAAATGAATTCAAGATGGCGTTTTCTCTTGCCAACTTCCACAACATCAAAGATTCAGACAGTCAGTGACGTTGCAGCGTTTAAAATGACCACTAATTACACACATCAGCTCTGGGAGTGTGTGTGCTTTCAGCTGCCTTCTCTATATGTACTGTGGACGTGGATGATACTAATCTATGCTGATGGATGACTTTGTACTCAGAACCTGTTCTTCCAAGAATTTCAAAAACTATAACACAGTAAGGTTCTATAACACCGAAAACTATATGTATCTTTACAACACTATGTTTATAAACATGTATTTCCATTTGCTGCCCGAACTGTTCTCAAAGTAAATACTTCCACTTGAGACCACACCTCCTCCATTCACTTTCTTTTGTGGGTGAGTGAAAACAAACAACGGAAGTGGAAAGGCTACCAATGACAACCTTGGATGAAGAACTTAATGTTTTGAGCAGATGACTGAAATTAAATTTTGTTCTTTTCAGCATCAAGGCTGATTGATGCACGCAGATTAAGATTTGATGGCCAAATTAGATATTAAACTACACATGACGAATATTTCTATCCATCCTGATTGGGTCCCAGGGAGCTTGAGACGATCCAGGTGACTTCAGGTGTAATGTGGACTACACACAGGGCACAGAGTGAGACAGAAATGGACCACAACATCATCAGTGACTCCAGATTAAAGTGAAAACTGAAATGTATTACATTGTTGACACTAAGCTTTGTAGAAGCAGATATAATGAAAACAGCAGAGACCCCAGAATTGAACCCTGTGGATCACCATACATTCCGCTATACATGTGCATTCATATTGCACATATTCATTCAACCATTTATTTTTTTTGCTCGACATAGGTTGAAGGGATTACAATAACAAAGAAATAACACGATGTACCATCACAACAGCCACAAGTCGACTATTTAACTAAGCACACAAAATTCCATGCAGCACAGATAGGCCAAGCAATGTAACCTGATCACCTGCAGCCAATGATGGCCAAGACGTGCGTATTATCATGAATCATTTGAGTCGGATGTGTGTTTTCACCCACGCCGAACCCCAGAGACTGACACACTAAACCCCTGGGGTTCGATCGAGCCCCGGTTAAGAACCACTGCTGCAGTATCTCTGAAAGACATCCACCCATCCATCCATTTAGTTTGTGTGTGTGTGTGTGATATCATGGGCTTCCACATCATCTTTCTCAGGAAATTGAGAGGTCTGTTCTCAACACACACACACACGATTACAAAAGTGGGGAATATGGAGGCTCATAGCGAACATAATGTGACTTTATAATACCCCCCTGACACAGGAAATAGCCAGCGGTCTGGGAGCATGTGAGTGTGTGTGTTTGGGAGTGTGTGCTGACGTGAGTGTCTGAGGAGCCAAATACCCATCAGAGGAAGGAAATAACGAATCACACTGTGGCTTCTCAGAGCAGCAAAGGCTTCATTACCTGAACGAGCTCTCCCACAAACATGGCAAAGTTAAAATTATCTGTATCGGACTGATAGCAGGCCTTTTTTCAAGGTATCGGTAGTCGCGATGGTGTGAAGTTAGAAGTGAGAAAAATAGAAACTTGCCATTCATTTCATACAGGTTTTATGGGAAACTGTGATATTGGGATAGACAGGTATTCCTTTAAAATTATTTTAAGTTTTATGTATCAAAAGTACTTTTGGTATTGGTACATGGTATCGGTTTAAAAAAATGGCATCGAACATCCATAGAAAAATCTATTCAATTTCATAATGGATTAATAGGTTCTCGTAACTCCAATTTTAGCTGAGCTTCATCGTGCTGTTTTTGCTCCAAATAATAAATATGAACATGTGTATGTGTGTGTGACTGCTTTCCACATCTGTGTGTGCACAAGTGTGTGTCTCTGAATGCCTTCTCCATCTGTGCGGGTGAGTAACGAGGTGGTTTTGCATGTCTGTTAGCACACATGAGAACCTTGCTCAACGTGTGAGTGTGTTTTTTTACCTGTGTGTGTGAATGCTGCTTTTTGAGCCGGAGAACAAAAACCCTTCTCCACAGGTGACGGCTCTTTACAAGTCTCTTCCATGCTCATTTTATTAGACTCCCATTTTCCTTTCAACCACCAGGACTTTTTTTGGCAAAGAATTCACACAGACGTTTTTTTTTCCACTTCTGTTTCACCAATTTCCTTTGATTTAATCACTGCCACATGCTGATGACTGCCAGCAACTGTTAGCAGGAAAATTGCTCAAAAGCACACACAGACGCACAAAAAGTGAAGTCTACTATACTACATACTCAAGCGACACTACCTGCAGGTGGTTTTATCACTGCAGTATTACTATGCTTGATACACACAGATGTGCATCGGGGCTAAAGGAACTGTGTGTTTGTGATGGAGGATCAAGAGTTCAACACGTGTGTGACTGCTCCTTTTAAAATAGCCAACAAGACATCTGGCCCGGTTTGGAAGGAATTTTTTCCTCCTTTAGGAGCTTGACCTCATAAATAGCCAAATTCAAGTAAGGAAAAGACAATTTGGCCTGGAACAGACAAGACCACACAGGAAAAATTGTGTTTGTGTGACAGTGAGAGAAAAAAATCTGCAATTAGAAACATTTGAATGTTCCACCCTTTGTCTATACCTCTAACCGACTTTAGGGTCATGGGTGTGCTGGGGCCTATCCCAGGTGATTACGTCAGAGAGGCGAGATACACGCTGGGCTGGTCGCCAGCCGATCGCTGGGCACATATCGACAAACAGATGAACAACCGTTCACAATAACATTCATACCTAAGGACAATTTAGAGTCTTCAATGAACATGTATAGAATTACCCAGAGGAAATCCACACACAAGTACATGCCAACAACACATAGGAAGGATTTGAACCCAGAAGCTTACAAGTGTGAGGCGATTGCGCTAACCACTTTATCACTGCTGTAAATTAATATTCAGCATAATGCTCAAGGTTACTTAGACATAAAAGCAAGGTAGAAGGTCAAACTTGTGACCATGCGATGAATAAAACTATGCTTCCTGCCTCCCTGACTACTCCGGTATTAAGGTCGAAACAAGACACAGAGATGCGGTGTATTTTAGAAGTAACAGCACAACATAAATAGCTGCTTTTAGGAGACATTTGCCATGTTAACAGTTACCGAGGCCAAATATGCTAGCAATTATTTTCTTAGGTTAACATACACAGGAAATAGAAAGAGAAACAAACAATGGTTTCTTGTATATTGACAATTTGTTGTATATTGATGGTGATTGATTTTTTTTACGCTTTACAAAAAAATGAACATATTCTAAGATGAAAGAAGAAAGTAGAAGTCAGTGTGTGAAATATAAATAAATTAACTTTTCCTACAATGAGTGTCTATAATCCATTTTCTATAGTGCTTTTAGTCACAAGGTCATGCTGAAGCCTAAGCCAGCTGACTTTAGGAGAGAGGTGGGGTACACCCTGAACAGGCTGCCGGCCAATTGCAGGGCACACAGAGACAAACAACCATCCACACCTAGTGACAACTTAGAGTGCTCAATGAACCAGCCATGCATTTCTTAAGAATGTGGGAGGAGACCAGAGCACCCGGAGAAAAACCACACAGGCACGAGGAGAACATGCAAACTCCACTCCGGAAGACCGAAGCCCGGACTCGATTTCACGTCCGCAGCACTGGGAGGCGTATGAGCTAACAAGTCAACCACCACGCCGGCCTTGTTGTAAAGTCGTTCTGCAGCCGAGTGCATAAATGAATGTTAGCTGTAATGCCTGTTTACCGGAGAAATGCGATGTGAAGACAATGCAGACTGCCCTTGCGCTAAAATATCACTCTTGTCCTTGCTCCGGTGACAATACAAGGTCCGCTATTTGCATCTTCTCCTACATAGATACCCGCCAAAATCCAACAATCTTTACAGTATTTACCTGTAATCCACATGTAAAATTTTACATGACAAAACATAGATGCTGTAAAATTTACAGTATTTTAATTATACAGCAAATTACTGTACTTTGATGTACCCATAATGCACTGCTGTATACAGTAAATACTGTAAAAAAAAAATAAAAAAAAACAAGAAAATGCTGTATTTTTTTACTGTAGATTTTACAGAAATATGTTACAGTGTGTTCAGTATATAGAAGATATGAAAAGTCTGAACATCCCTGTGGTATAAAAAATGACACCCAGACAAATCATTTTGAGCCTTTTTTTTTCATCACTAATGCCACTTATAACCTGTTTAGCTCAATAGTTTTTTGAAAATCTTATAAAGATGGGATTTAATAGTAAACAACCAAGGTATGTGGTTGCATAAATGTGTACACCTTCCAAAATGTATTAAAAGACAAGAAGACACTAGTCAGGGTGGCTGACAAGAGGGCAACAGCAATATTGAAGGAGCTACAGGAATTCCGAGCAAGTAATCGCTATTTAGTATATGTGACACCAATCTCCCATCTTTATCACATTTACGAGCTTTGTGGTTGGTTGGCAAGGCGATATTTTTCAAAGAAAAACATACAAGCCATGTGCTACATTTTACAAAGCAGACATGAATTCTCCAAACACGTGGGAAAATGTATAGCCTGATAAAACCAAGGTTAAACTTTCGGCCATAATTCCTAAAGGTATATTTCTTATATATTGGTAATAAACGATCAATCAAGAGAAAACACGCTAAAACGGATTTTAAACGTTTTCCCTATTTATTGTTTGAATAAATGTGTCTGGATGTAAGTATCTGGACATACAATTTTCACGCGCACACATTTTCTTTACTTGGTGGCAATTGGCCTGAAAACAAAATCACAAAACCAGTTGCAAGGCACACAGCCAATGAGACCCCTGCTCTCCCCAACAGTTTAAGCTGTCAGAAGCCTGTGGGAGGCAGTGTACACACAAACTCCTTCCCATGGACACACACAATGTCCTGTAGACTGTCAGTAAGCTATCAGTTTCTTCACTGACAGAATATAATTCTCTACAAGAGTTGTCTTATTTTCTTGTAGCAAGGCATTCTTCTTTCCGCATACCTTTGAAACTTTATTCTAAAATGGATGCCAATGCATTTTAATATCATGTGAGAATGCCAGCTCCAAAAGTTCATGTAGTAGAACGTGACCGGTGTCACTGGAGCACCAGGTCGAAAGAACATCGTTGCCAAGGCAACGTGCTGGCAGGCAACTGAACGCAGCCAAATGCTAAGATGGCGGCCGCGACGTCAATTATTGAAGAGACTGCAGAAGGAGAGCAGTGAGCTGTACCCTGAGATGCTGGGTCACAGTGAACCTATTACCATAGTGACGCAGACTGGCAACATGTGCCCGGCTCACATTTACCATGGCAACATGGCAACCATAGCATTCGCCACACATACCAGATGCCACACACATTAAAATGGCTGCCATATACAGTGTAAACTCCCGATCAAAAATAAATACATTTTTTAAAAAAAATCACAATTGTGTCTAGAGAAATGAAAGGTTGATTTGGACCAAAAGGAACAACTTGATCATTTCAAAAGCAGTCAGCATGCATTGTTCTAATGCTGTACTAAGCACATACTTTATATACAGTACTTTTTACAAGGAGAGAGTGGCGAGAGGGGGCGAGAGAGGGAGAGAGAGAGAGAGAGCGAGAGAGACTGCCCGACAGATAAGAGAGAGAGTGACAGAAAGTGAGAGACGGAAAGTGAGGGACCGAGAGAGAGCAAGAAAGAGGGAGAAAAATAAAGCGAGTGAGATAGAAAGAGAGAGACATGAAAAGACAGACAAGAGTGAGAGCAATAGAGAGTAGTGCTGGGCGATATGGAAAAAATATTCTATCACGATATACTGTAGGCCATCATGTAAACGATATGCCACAATATATTTTCCGTTATTCTTTAAAAAACTCACTATGACTTTTTAAGTTTTCTCATTTCATGTATGAGTGACATTAAACAAATTGGAATCAAATGAAAAATGCATCCATTAGTAGTGCTCCTATATAAAATTATCAAATGCAAACAGAAGAGGCACATTGACATATTTTTCACAAATTGCATTCATAAAAAAAAAAATTCAGACAGAAATTAATACAAAAAAATAAAAAATGATGAGCTCTAATGTGCAATGTAATTTTGAGAACATTTATTGTGTAGATTTCAAAAGTCAAAATCAAAACTCCTATAGTGATGTTAAATATATTCACTTTTGTAAATCCATTTCTGACTGGCTTATCAATATTAATAAACGTTTAATCCTCCTCCCGGCTGACGTATGTGACGCCGGAACACCGTAACAATCACATAACTTCGTCGTGAGAATGTCGGTACTTGCAACTTTTATACACCGCCATGGAGGCTATCATTGCTACCGCTAAGAGCGAAAGCGCAACGTGTTTATGTGCCGTATTTGCCAGCCGAATGCTCGTTACTATGCTAGTAGAACAGTTCTCATCTCGACTTGAGTACCTGCTTGCCGCTTGTAGGTAACGTAAGAACCCAGCAAAGCTTTTGGGGCTGCCCCCGCCGTTCAAGAGAGAGAGAGAATGAGAGAGAAAGAGAGAGAGAGTGTGAAAAGGAAAGACAGAGAGACAGAAAGCGAGCAGGAAAGAGAACGAGTGAGGCAGAGAGACAGATAAACTGAACGAGAGAGAGAGAGAAAGAAAGAGAGAGAATGACAGAGAGAGTAACAGAAAGAGAGAAAGAGCGATCGAGTGAGAGAGAATGAGTGAGTTAGACAGAAAGAGAGAGTGTGAGAAACAAAGACGACAGAAAGAGAGCTAGAGAGAGTGAGTGAGACAGAGAGACAGACAGACTGAAGAGAGAGAGAGAGAGAGAGAAAGACAGAAAGAGAGAGAGTGTGAGAAAGAAAGATGACAGAAAGAGAGGAAGAGAGAGCAAGTAAGACAGAGAGACAGATAAACTGAACGAGAGAGAGAGCGAGAGCGGGAGAGAGAGAAAAAAGAGAGAGAGAACCACAGAGAGAGTGACAGAAAGAGAGAAAGAGCGATCGAGTGAGAGAGAATAAGTGAGAAAGACAGAAAGAGATCAAGAGAGAGCGAGTGAGACAGAGAGACAGACAGACTGAACAAGAGAGAGACTAAGAGAGAAGAAGAGAGAGAGAGAAAGAAAGAAAGACAGAAAGAGAGAGAGTGTGAGAAAGAAAGACAACAGAAAGAGAGCAAGTGAGACAGAGACAGACAGACTGAACGAGAGAGAGTGAGAAAGAGAGAAAGAGAGAGAGGGGGGGGGTTAAAGTGACATATCAGCATACATTAATACATTTAATCCTTCATCTCCATCATTTTGGCTTGTAGGGATTTTAACCTCTGACCTCGTCATGTTGAGAGAGCCTGTGCAGCGATTAGCTCATCCGGCTGCTGGCTTACATCACCGGATGTGTTCATGCCACGTGTATGATTCATTTCAAAAGAACTGTTGCTCACTTTAATGGTGATGACAGACAGACAGACAGACGAAAGCTCAAGACTCCTCATGCTGGCCAGGCTTGGACTGGAGCATTCATCAGTTGTGCCAGAAGCAATAAGAAAGGGGTATGGAATGTATTTGTGCACACTGAGGCCAAGACTGCACATGTGATACAATACACTTGCTCTTAAACATCTTATTTTTTATTTTATTGTTTGTGAACGAACAACGGTAGATTTGTTGTTTCCGCAATGACCTGAAAAAACAACAACTTGAAATTAGATTAGAAAAAAAAGTCAAATTGTGAAATCTGGAATGGTGCTCTTGTGTGTTTTTTTTTTTACACAAGAATAAGAACATTGCTGCAAGCGTAAATTTTCAGGTGTGCAGTTTACTGAATAAACTGAATATTTCCGCCTCCGCAATATGAAGCAAGTGTGTGCTTCCATCCCCCTGATTTTAATGGGAATGATGGGAGCCGCTTTGATTGGCCCGGGAGTCAGCTGCGTTCCATCCCACAGCGGCACATAATGGAACAAACTTTTACGCCCATTTCAAACTGTGCATAGAGGAAAATACCAAGACTGCACTTTGCACTAGACTTGCCATAGTCACGAAAAATAGGGCCATTTTATTATTTAGAGCATACAATACGCTAGTCTCTCATTTATCGACAGAGAAAGTGAGAACAGGTGCACAGGAATACATTAAAAATTTGGATTTATCAACTTTACTTTAACCTGATGTGTTGATCTGTATTTTCGCTGAAAGCCGTCAATCAGTACCAAAAAAAAAAAGAAGCTTTTTTCAGCTGCAGTGTGCTTAAACTACCACTATGAAACCTTAATAGCTAACACATGGAAGCCCACTAGCTGCCAGCAACACAATCAGCACTACATTAATAGGCTCACACTGGAAAAACAAAGGAGCCAGATCAAAGAGCTGATTAGCGCAACACTTTGGAGTTGCAGCATTCTTCTTTATTTTCTCTCTCTTCATGTGGTTTTTGTATCAAACCACACACACACGCATCTCGCCACGTGTAGAAAACACCTGTCTGACTGCATGCTAAATAAAACAAATGTACATCGCCGTCCCATTTTACTACGTTACACTTTTGTTGTTTTTGTGTAAAGTGTGACAGCTGTCCGGTGATTATCTGTGAGACCGCGCTTGCCACAGCATGACTGACCCATTAAACACACTCACAAACACAAAAACACACAGACGTATGCTGAACAAAACAATAAGCCGAGCGTTTTCCACGTCGACAATAAATACTGGGAGTGTTTCATGTGTGCGTGCTTGTGTGTAGTTGTCCACCAAGTCCACGTTGTAAACAACACAAAAGAGAGGCACATAGCTGCGCTTTGTTCTTCAGCCAAAATTGTTCATTTACTTAAGCTTGCTTTCCTGCAGCAAAGCTTGTGCTCGGTTCATATATGAGCATCGCGTCCACGCACGCTTCTCAGTTCAATGGCAGCATGACAATGCGGGACATTAAATGCAACAACAATTGTGGTTGTTTTTATTAAATTAGATATAAATATGATATTCAAGTATTAATATTATTAACATATGAAAAAAGCATGATTTAGGTGCAGCATTTTAACCACTGGCACTTTTATTTAAAAAAAAAAATGGGGGGGGAAAACATCTAGGGAGAAAATGACATGACACATGAAAATTAGCAGTTGAGTTTCAATCAATGTTGATATTCATTTTGGATTGTAGACAATGTTAAACCAGCCTAAGGTTTTTGTATCAAAATTGAGTATTGCAGAAAAATATATTTAAAGGCCGATGTCGATCCAAATTTTTGGCAGAAAAAAATACAGATTACTGATTAATCGGATGGTTAATTTAAAAAAGTTAATAATTCCTATTCCCTGCAAAAAGCTTTTTGTCAACTGTAAATACTTTAATAAGAAAAATAACTTTCCTTTTCGGTTCCCAGAATTCATTGCGTGGCAATGCATTTAATTAATGAAGTTATAAGGACATTCATCCTTGTCAAATGTATTTTACCAGTAGTCGAGTGTGTGCCATATTTAATACATTCATGTATGATTTACGTTGCACTAAGTTTTTATTTTATTTTACTTTTTTATTTTTTTTAAACAAATTTTCATTTGTTCAAATTGTCTTTTCCTTGCACAACTTGCATTACTCACCTCACTGCTTAAAATGTAAGGTTTGCTTTGTTTTGAATGACAGGTCCATAGAATGACCTCATCAACAAATTCCAATATATATATTTAAGGATACAAGGTCATTGTGTAGATGTATGCGTAATAAACAATGAAACAATGATTTGTGCACAACTGCTGTAAAACTGCATAAATTGGCTGATTATTTTGGCCGATTTAATCAGCCGGCCGATTAATCGGTCGAGGCCTAGTAAATATGGCTACTTCCTGCATATTTGTTAACAAAACAGTATTCAGGCAATTGGAGACGTCATTGAGCAGGTAAATGCAGGTCTGATGACATCCACAGCGGTTGGCAAAGGGTTTGTCACGTGCTGTTAAAAGTCCTTTTGTACCTTGACGGTCTGCGCGCATCTACAGTCAACCAAGCGCATAAATGAACCATCATCATCATCTGCTTCTGCTGTTGCCTGTCTCCGTCTGCCAGCTGACCTTGATTTTCAGAGGTTTGAGCGAGCTGGCAGGCGCTCACTCAGTCACTGGGTATCAAACCTGTCACTCGCTGAAAGAGAGTGTGTTCTCATTGGACAGTTGAAGGTGGAAATTCCCAGCTATCCCAAGAATGCTTTTCTATTCTGCTATGCGACTGTCATTCTCGCGCGTCGCATCCCTGCTTTAAAATGTGCGCAATGGCGGCTTGTCTGCTTGCTTGCGTGAGTGTGTGTGTGCTCGTGTACATGCTACACGTCGTTTGGCAGTAGTGACCTTACACATTAAAGTCACGGGTTTGAAAAGACAGAGAGCGAAGTGAGCACAGTTGGCTCAAAAGTGCACAGAGCACTGAATGCATTTAATTTATTATCAGGCAACTACAAAAATACCATCGAAGAAGGCCCCATATGTCCTACTAATAATAATAATAATAACAATAATAGTGTTATTAATTTACCGGTTTTCAAGCAAATTAAAACCGAGAGAGAAAAAGATTCAACAAGAAGCCTCATTATCGCTGACATCACAACCCAGTCTGACATTCATATTTGACAATTGCATGTCACTAATGATCTTCTAATGACCTTTTCTCAACATTAGTAATAATGAGACAAAATCACGAGAGGGAAGAAATCTTTCAAATAATAAATATTGCATAATCACCTGATCTGTTTGCTGAGTTATTCACCTCAAATATATATTTTTTTAATATAAGCACATACACAAATACATACACTTTATACTTCGTGTGACTGTCTGTATCAGCAGCATCACTGTCAGATAATCTGATGCAGACGGATTACTGTCTAAGCCAGGCCAGTACACACACACACACACACACACACACACACACACACACTACGAAACAAACCCCAAAGACACCAGAGAAAATCTAAATGACCCAACTGATACACCAAAGACTGAATTAACAACATACAGTACACTTTAAAATACACATTTGTTTTCATCCAGTCTTGTTTCTCTCTGGCAGCAAAGCAAGGTCAAAGCCCATCAGTGCCCATTTATTCCTTTTTTTACCGTGCATATTTATGATGGTCTGTAAATACACACTCTTCAAAGATGAATTTTTAGCGTGGTACACACAGTACAAGGGAGGCAGAAGGAGTCAGAGGTCCGCACGCACGCACACACACACACACACACACACACACACACACACACACACACTTACAAATGTTTCTATTTATAAAGTCTGCATAACATGCTGTGCTCTATTTCCAGCGTACCACGCACACAGGATGTCCACAAACACGATGTACATGATGACCAGCACATGTGCACACACACAAACACACACACACTAACACATTCAATAATGTGAAGTCATTCAAACCCCTGAATATGATAAGCGGGTATAGAAAAATGAATGGATTGATATAATTATCAATATAATTAGGGATGTTCAATACCATTCACGGGTAGGTCACCGATACCAAGTACTGATACCATGAGTAAATTTGATATGCACACACATAGAAAAAAAAAACATAACAGATAATTACAAAAAAAATCTATACATCCCAATAAAACATTTTTCCTTGAAAAAAATTGCATGAAATTAATGGCAAATTTCGATTATCTTTTTTTTTACATTTGTTCAGAAAATATATATTTAGTATAGAACACAATAACATGATTTTAAAATAAATTCTTACTAGGCATCTGTCCGATGTGTGTGCCTTATGTTCCTGATCTTAAAGAGAGCTCCTGATATTGGTATCAGCCTCCATTGCAAGTACCGATACCCGGTATCGGTACTTGCAATGGAGGCTCGCTCATCCATAAATTGTAATATATATGCTTGAAGGCCCAAATGCAATAACAATTTAAAATATTATTTTACTTGTTTGTTAGTTGATGACTGTGATTCAATTAATCTACCTAGCGAATAAATAGTAATTCCATCGGTATGGTTTGGCCTTGACCTCTGACCTTTTTTGGAACCAGCACATAGGACTAAAGGATTAATAGGTAAAATTAGTAAACAAATACGTTTCCATTCAATTGATGTGAGTGATTTTGGCGTGGTTAGGTGATGTAGATAAATCCAGGAAAATAAATTTCAACTGAATAAATTTAAAAAATTGCCAAAAAGCATTGAATGCGGTAAGTAAATTTGAGGCACGCTTAACATCGCCAGTTTAAGTGTTAAACGTGTTTTTGCTGCAGCAGCACAGTGACAGCAGACTGCAGGATTTTGGCAGGCAGCTACGGGACCCTCCTAATTAAAACTTCGTGAATATTCAAATGTGCTGTTAGCATAACAATAGCCGGCTGGCCAGCCCGCTTTTAAATGAGGCCTTTTGTTTTATCCGAGCTTGCTGTTGCCTCATTAAGCTGCTGGAGCTTAAGTTAGCGAGCTGACAGCCGCTAACCGAAGCGCAGGGAGGCAGGCAGGCAGGCAGGCAGGCAGGCAGGCAGGCCTCGGCCCTCACCCTCCTCTTCTCCTCCTGGCCTCTCCTCCCCCACGCGCACTCCCGAGCCAAAACCCCACTTCCAGCTTTTCAGTGTTTGGTCTCTACGGGCCCGGCGGCACATCCGTCCGGGCATTTCTGTCTCTGCTCTCAAACCCCCGACAACTCACAACCCACTCCCTCCACACAGCCACACCGTGCCCAAAACTCAAACTCGGCCTTGCGAAAACCTCCAAATACAGGATATGAAAAGACAAACAACATTTGGTTATCACAGTGTTACTTTCTCTGATTCGGGTGTTTTTCTTTTTGCCAACAGACACGGAGTGTAAACAAGCTGTGATGCAGACAGCGAGAGTGAGACAGTGGAGGAGGGCAGGGGGGTGGGGGTGGAGGGGCTTGCAGGGGGTGGATAGAAAGGAGCTTGGCACCGGATCAAGACCGTCGGCACAATGTGCCATCCTACAGCCAGCCACCAAACAAAGCGCTGCCACACCGAGCCCCGTGGCAGCGCTGAGCTGGAGAGCTCGGAACCCGAGAGAAGATAAAAAACAGGCGAAAGGAGAAAGAGGGTATAAAAAGTGTGAGGCTTCGGGAACCCGTGGCCCGTAGTTGACTGAAAGAAGTGACAGAGTGGAAGGCTTGATGGAGGCCGAAGACCTGTCAGGCGTCAGGCATACACAGGCCGAGTGTCGGTGAGTGGTTTTACAAAAGGAGGCTTTGTGGAAGCGCACTGAAGTCACTCTCTCGACATGCTGGCAAATGAAAATAGTACAATAGCCCGACTGAATGAAATAAAACACATGCAAAGCTGACATCAAGTATATTTGCTAGTAAAGAAAAAATATTAAATATATTTGACACATTTTAGCTTTGCAGCACGCTGCAATGTAATAATTTGTTGGAAATGTAGCAATACAATTTGCACTTAACTCGATCAAAATGTAATCAATGCCAATATAGTAATAATTTCACCACTAATATTATTATTTTTTAAATCCTGACTGATATTGCAGTAACATTTGGGATTTACTATATTTTTAGGTCTTTCTTTTTTCTTTTTCAAAACTGATCATGTAAAACAAACGACAGACACGGTACAACAATTTCCAGTCCAAAATTTTACATTTTGTGTTTTGAGAATCTAAGACTGTTATATACATTTACAGCAAAAACAAAAAACTGGAGTGTTAAATTTTCGGTGTTAAATAGTTCCGAGTTGATTTCAACCACCAAAGGGCATTTAGAACACTGTTTGATTTAAACGGAGGTTGGTGTTGGAGTTCTTTGACATAGTTGATTTATTCAGTGTTAAACCAACCCCTGCAGAGAGTTAATCAAAGTAAGCTCCACCCACTGGATTAGAACTACTCTGCCACAAAGACTTCTGGGAGCGTCAAGTGTTACAGTTAAATGTACCTGTTTTTTTTTATGTAATAATGTTTTGTTCATGTTTCATTCTTCAACAATCAACGATGTGTTAAATTCACTGTTACATCAGAGTTTTAGTGCTGTTATAGAAACGGCACACAATTTTAAGGTATTACATTATTAGTAAAAAAAATATTATGTTATTAAAATCAGTCAATATTTTTATTACATTATTGGTGAAATAATCACATTATTGGGTTTTATTACATTTGCAATCAAGTTAAGTGTATCTTTTTGTTACATTTTCAAGCATTATTACATTTTCAGGAAATTATGACATTATAGGGTGCTACGAGCTTACGAGCTTTTTTGTTTTTTTAAATTAAATATCATAATCATTTTTCTTTTTCGTCTGTGATAAGATGGTGTCTATAAATTTCAACCTGACAATTATCTATTGTGATGATTTTAATTTGTTTGAATTTGGAACATTTCACTTGTGTGGCAATGCATGGATTTTTTTTATTTTATTCCTTTCAACATGAAAAGTGGCAGTCAAAAGTGCCACAAAACGCAGGCAGATCTGAGGAGAGCTAACACTTCCCTGACAGGTGAATCTGCAGAAAATTAGAACCTTCCATCTTAATTTACACCTCCCAACGCTGCTTCCTTCGAGAAAGCCGTGAAATTCATCAAGTTTCCCCTCAATTTGCGCCTCCCCCCTCCCCACCTCATCCACTTACTGTTTTACGGGTGAGGGTCAAGGAGGAGTCTGACAGGTTCACTAGAGTTTAAACACCTCATAACTTTTTTTAGGGGACTTTTTTTTAAACGGGTAATTTAAAATTAAAATATAGAAAACATTTTATATCTACGTGTATTTAATTGTATGCTAACACATAAACCACTGGCATCATTCTAATGGTCACACTTTGTTTTAAAAAAAAATAGGAATTGTGAAAATGTAGTATTTAACAAATGGATTTAAATACCATAAAGATATTATTTTAATGCACAAAAATCTTCATTTCATCTTCATTGCCGATTTCAGGAAAATAATATAAAAATATACCAATCTTGAAACATTTTCTATTTTACACGCATGTCACTCCAGTTGACAATGCTCCTTTGCCTAATAAGACTTATCTATTTAGAAGTGCACATCCATTTAGATAATTTGAAATAAGTGATGAGGAGAGCGAGAGAGAAGCGAAATAAATCTGCGCGCTGGATTATTTCGGTTGAGACTTGCGAGCTTGACGCAAAACTGCTAAATGATCAAGAGAAACGCACGCAACGCACAACAAACACGCTGCATTTCGTGTCCCGTCCCCAAATACCTTCTCTGTCACGCACACATGCGCGCGCACACACATTCACACGCACGCACGGACGCGCGCGCACTTGAACGCGTCCCAATCACGCAGAGAGGGCCAGCAAGAAGTGACTGTCGCACCTTGACGCGCTCGAAGTTGGAGCGTGAACTCAACACACTTCACGTTCGCACCTCATTTTCCCTCCTTAGATGCTCACACGGAAGTTATAAAAAAAAAAAAAAAAAAAGGAGAAGAGGGATGAGTCCTTACCGCTTTGCCGTTGTAGTAGTACATGAGTGAGCTGCCTGTCATCCCCGGGATGGTGTACGCACAATACATCGTTCCTGTCCTCCGCAGAAACAAGAAAAGCTCGACTTCGCCCCCTTCTCTCAGCTCTTTCTTTCCGGTCTGCGCGCTGTCGATCTCTCTCTATTTTTTTTTTAACTTGTCCTTGATCGCCTGCTGTCCTCGCGCCTTTCCAGCCGAGGCTCTTTTTTTTCCCCCCGTGTCGCGCGCTAACTTTTCCTCGCCGTGTTGTTATGATGTCAAACTCTTTCCCGCTCCGCTCGCGTGTCCCTGCCTGCGCGCTTTTTTTTCGCCCGACAATTCCTTCAGTTGCATTTTCCCATATGGCCGAGCCGAGGCGCGTGGAATATGCAAAGTGGGCAGGGAGAGAGAGCGCGGGGTGCCCCTCCCTTCTCTCTGCCGCCGCCACCACAACATCAGCTACACCGCCCCCCGTCCCCCTCCCCATCCGTCGCGCGCGCGCACACGGAAGTAAACGCGAGCGGGAGTAACGTGCACGCAGATGCTCGCGGACACGCGCGCAGTTGCCTCCACTCTTTCAACTTTCCACAGCGAAATCTGGAAAGCACCTCCTAGTCCCCCTCCACCTCGCCCCCACCCCACTAGCACGCCGCCGCCTTTGAAGTGGCCCGTTCACTTTTTCCACACTCCTCCAGCGTCTCCAATGCTCTCTTTTTTCTCCTCCTTTTTTTCCCTGCACATCCATTCCTCTTCCCCTTCACCATAACATCTCCACTTGTTTTCTCCTTTTTTTCTGTCCTTTTTGTCCACAAGCTTCCTCCATAAATCCACTTGACCTCCTCCTGTTTCCCAATTTTATTTCACTCATTTCATTCCTTCTCCCCTCTGCTGTTTCCTCCTCAATTCCATCCTCATTACATTTTCCAAATAAGGAATAATAAGTAAAAGTTTATTGCATTTTTTTTGTATATGGATATACAATTTGCCATCAATTAGAAATATTATGTTGCCATTTATAATAATTCATATTACTTATTGGAATTGTGTCTTTCTTTCAATAGACATAAAACCACCACATTTAACCTTTTCTCCAACTGTTGGAGCTCTACTACAGAGATTTAAATACAAATCTTGTACATTCTTACTGTAGCCTACATAATGTGTCCTGCGGACTATAACTTCTACGTGAGCTTGTATCATAAAATAAACATGAGTCAATTTAATAGCATGCATCTCTGTGTTTCCATGTCTCATATTATAATCATTTTAATTGCTGTCAAGAGGATGTGTTTTAATTACTGTAAAATACCATGAATAGCACTCATTATTTTAAAAAACAAAAAAAACAACAACAAATAAGATCCCAAATCGAGGAGGGTATTATACAGGGAACTTGCATAATAGGAAACAAACCAAGAGCTTAAAAAACAAGAATCACTCATTTATACTTGTAGCACATCTCATACACAACGTAACTCAATATGCTTCGCATACTGTAATTAAAAGTTCAACATATAAAGCAGTTATAGAGTTTAGAATATTTAAAAGCAAACTAAAGTTGTTGTTGTTTTTTTTTAAAATAGCTTACCAAAACTTCTACACCAGCGTACAGTGCATCAACCTGATTTTCAAAAACTGGATTTTAAAAACACTTTGAAAGACTTTATTCATAGGTATGGGAAAATAGCATAGTTTTTATCCTGGATTTAAAAGCATTTACACTTTATTAGTATGTTTTGAATGTTCATTCATATTAGGGATGGGTGAGTACTGATACCAGGTATCGGTAACGAGTCGATATCAGGCCTTGTTTCAAGGTATCGGTACTCAAGATAGCAGCTGATACCAGTATTAGATATTATAGGACTTTCTTTAAAATGATCTGTCATTGTTTTTAGGGAAAATTGTATGTATCAAAAGTATTAGACGTATCGGTACTTGGTATCAGCATTGTTGACTACTCAAGAGTTGAGTACTTGTACTGTTATTAGCCTAAAATAACATAAAACAAAACAAGTGGTATCAAACATCCCTTATTCATATAATTCACTCTGGTGATGGTATTACATAATTACACACAAGTAAAGAGAAAAAACTGCAATTTAAGGGTGATTTATTTTTATTTTTTGGGTATTTTACACGGCTGCGTGTTATTCACAGCATTTTACAGCAACTGTCTGAAGTGTGAGCAGCGTGACTGCACAAAGACAACATGTAATTAGATGCAATTGACATTTGACAGTGGCCAAAAAATGCAGTGCAACCTCCAAAGTTTATTCAGAGATTCAAAATTCCACCAGCGTTATGTTGTGACACTATACCTTCATTATGTGTCATTGAAAGAGAGTCTTTAACTGTCATTGTTTAATTTATATTTACATGTATGATTGCTAAGAATGATGTAATGTTAATTAAAATCGTGTCTACCTTTAATAAATGTTTTATGAAGGCGACAGTTTGACCCTGGAAGTGATTATTATTTCTGATCAAATTTCCTAGTATCAAATTATGATCTATTATTGATGAGTGCCATAAAAATCTGTGGCTGGGTGACCCCTAAAATGTTGTTATGAAGGTGTTTGGTCTGATTCTGTTTAGAAAATTAACTTTACTCATACTGCTATTGAAGCCAATTTTTGCTTATTGATTTGCTATCTTGTTTATTAATCTGACATACAGACGAGCTGTGAAGGTTCTGTCCTGTCTCGTTGAATATCAGCAGGCAGAAGTGGGATGCGATTAATAGGAAAAAGGTGCAGTTGTTGACTTTGGAGGAATTACTCACCAAAATATTTAAATGAATTCACTGTGAGGAAGAAATACTGAAAACCAAATTCAATAGTGCCATTGGGGATGAGAAACGCCATCTGTTTTTGGTTTATTTATTAAATGATTGTTTCCTGTTGTCTTCGTTTTTGGGCACACAAAGATGATACATGTAGGGATTGTTTTGCATGGCCTATTATTTTACTTTAACAACTATGACAAACATTGAAAAAGGGATATTTAGTTTAATTTCCACTGGTCAGATGTTTTTTGTGATAATTAAAGGGAGACTTACTTACTTACTTACTTACTTATTTGGGTTTAAGATTCTATGACACTGTTGGAAATTTTACTAAACTAGCTGGAGTGGCCAACAAGAGCGGCTAGCAAAAGCTAGCGAGAGAAAAGCAGAAGGAGAAAAGCTGCGGGAGCCTGAATGACGGGACTCAGCGATGGCCACCTGCAGGCCCCAGCTGCGAAAGGTAAGCGGCGGTCGACTCATTGGGTCAGACGGTAGTTGCAAGCATCATCAGAGGCTAATTACGTTTGCAAAGTTTTTCTCCTTCAGATATCCATAGCAGAAACATGACAGCGAAACTTGTCAGCCTCCTGTAATATTTTGTTGCATATTATTGAAATTAATGGTGCCTTTTTAAAATGAATGAATTATTAGTTCACCACTAATTGGCGCTAAATAATACACACTGTCCCTTTAAAAAGTTTTTGTGTGAAAAAAAATCAGGTTAAATACTCCACCTCACCGGTTTACGATTTTTATTTATTTATTTATTGTAAAAAAAAAAAAAAAAAAAGAATTTTCCAGTAACGTCATTTCCCTCATCACGTTCCAGCAAATATCTGTCATATCATTGTCATCAAAGTTCAGGGTTAGTACAGAATTTATTTTCCCACTCTTAACAATAGTTACACTAGTATGAAAGTTAGGAATGCACAAAAAAACAAATGTTTTATGATAGTTTAAGCCTGTTTTTGTGACAAAATTGTTTCTTATGGATTTTGTAATTAATTTTGTTTTTTTCAAAGACAACAAATTAGCATAGTTTCCACTTTGAAGCTACTACTTGTCACACTAAAATATTAATCTATTTTTTTTAAAGATAATTTGCTTATGGCATTTGTACACAATTCATAGTCACGCCCTTTGTTAGTTTTTGGAATTCAGAATTGTTGTTTTATATCTGACATAAATTAATATGTAGTGAAAATTGTTATTCCTAGCCATAAATCACAGTTTACAACACATTTTCTCCTCAATTTTGAATTGATGCTATTAACCATAGTTGCATGCACTTTCTCTTCCTACTCTTCATATTATTATCTTTTTCATGTCCAATCATTCTCAGTTTCCCTCCAAATTCCTCAGCGAAGCTGATAATGTGCATCAGATGCACTGATTTCACATTGAGCTTCAGGGCCTTGCTCCTATAAGAAAAGATGGAGTAAATTAAAGCAACAGATGCTTGCCACCTACACTAAGCTATTAAGCTACCTACATGCATCAACTTGTAAAATCAATGTCTCCTACGGAGACACTTCACATGTTTTCATTCAAACATTTTGATAGAAATTTTCCCTTCGGAGGCCCGTGTAATCCAAATCCCATTATGTGGCACTGGATTAATATCAGTCACCTCCCAAGGTTACATAATGCTGATGGCATCACTTTGACATCACCCAATATGTGGCAAAAGAGCCACATCAGAGACAGATTTTACATCGAAAATGAGTGGCTTCTGCCGACCGAAGACATGAAGAGTAAAAACAAGAAAAAACAATGTTGGAAGTAAAAACTGGAGACAAACAGAAGACAGATGTACTTGCAGTCACCACAACAGACAAGCCTGCGTATTAGTCTCCCTAAATTTCATTTTAATATTATCATCAGTCATCCTATTAAAACAAATAGTAGACTCCAAAACAAGCTAGCAGACCTCCCAAACCTCATGCTCTCCTTCTCTGTCACTCACGCTCTCTATCGCTCCCCTCTCTTCCTTTGGCTTTAATTTGATTAAAAAGCGAGCTGCAGGAAGGGGAGGGAGGGCTGATGCACATCTAATAAGTGGACCATCTGTCTGCAGCACTGGCAGCCTCCCAGCATTGTACCCAACCAGTCTGAATGGGAAATGAAGAGAGGGATGGAGGGAGGGAGGAATGAAGATCAAGGGGAAAAGTATAAAGAAACCACATTTTAAAAAACTGAACTGGTTGAAGGGAAATAGCAGAGGCACATTTTCAATTTGGGCTAACTGCTGCTTGCTCGACAAATCTGCACGAGCAACGAAAAAGAGTGAAGAGGAGACCAACGAGGAGGGCAAAGAGACACAAAATGGGAGCAGGGAGAGGAGCAGAAAAGGAGGAGGAATGAGAGAGAGCGAGTGAAATTAAAAAAAACAAATGAAGGAGGAAGGAAGGAATGAAGTTGGAGAGGAGAAGATGTAATAAGGGGGAAGAGAGGGAGAAATTAAATTATTATAGAATAACGAACGGGGGAAAATAGAAGGGGACAGACGAGGAAGTAATTAGACCAAAAGGAAAAAATAAAATGGTATGGTTGATGGAGAAGAGAAAGACTAGACAATAAGAGGAGAATGAAGTTGGAATGGCTTTGTGGCTCTGAAAGAGAAACTGACAGAACAGCCAGCGGCAAGTAAGTGGCCCTCAAACTCTTTCTTCTTGTCTGCCCACCATCTCTTCCAATGCTTACTCATCTTCCTGCTTTCACTCCCACTGTATTGTCCCACCCTTCCCTTTCTGATCCCTCCTGTTTGCCGTTGTGATCTTCCTCAACATGCACCTGTATTTGCGCTTCTGTTTCCCCCTCACTCCCTTCCTGATCTGACACCCGAGCTTCCTCTCATAGGCTGTCCTCTTCACATCTCTTCCAATTCCAGCATCCTCCACTGTTACTCACTTGCTTTGCTATTGGTTCATTCTAACTCCCTCTTCCGCCTCACACACACACACACACACACACACACAGACAAAACCATTGAGCTTGACTGGCCTCGTTTATAGTGAAAGGAAGGAAGAGAAAGTTTGTCACACTGTAGACGTTTCTCTACTTTTGTCATTTTTTTTAACCTGACAGTTACTACCAAATAATCACAGCCAATTATATAGTGTTCTTGCAGCAGGCATGTGCACAGATATGGTGCGCTGGCACCAGCCCTTCTGCCCTGAATCAGAAAAATCTCATTTAACTGGTGCCCACTTTTTTCATTCATCAATATTTCAAAATAAAATAAATATTTTTTTAATTAATTAATTTAATTAAAAGATAAAAAATGATTAAAAAAAGTAAAAAAATAAAAAATAAATAATAATAATAATAAAAAATAATAAAAAATAATAAAAAAATAAAAAATAAAAAAATAAAAAATAAAAAATAAAAAATAAAAAATAAAAAATTAAAAATTAAAAAATATATAAAAATATATAAAAAATAAAAAATAAAAAAACACAAAAATAAAAAAAATAAAAATAAATTCTAAATAAAAAAATGAATAAAAAAAGAAAAATAAATAAATACATACATACATACATACATACAGTACATACATACTCTCTCTGGCATAAATTCCCGTCCCCCAAAGTGTTTTGATATCAGATGGATATTTATTTCAGTTTTCGTGATCCATAGTGCACACAAGCCATTTGAACAAGGGTGTGTAGACTTTTTATATACTCCCCTTCACCTCCTTTGTAACGTACAGAAATTAATATAGAAGTTAAACACATCTTCTACTTCTCTTCTAATTGTGTGACTAATTTGACAATGGGTGCTTTTTTTCTTTCAGGGGGGAGCTTAAAGGGATACTTGACTCATTGAGCCATTTTCAACAGTAATAAGATCATATTTTGTCTATAATTAATGTGATAACTTGGTCATTTTTCATTTACAATTAATACCCCTTAAAAACACATTTTCCCACTTGCTGTCGACTGAAGATGAGATCATCTATGCTGAGGAAATAGGTAACGACCAATCACAACTCACCTGTTTTCTGGGTTTGGTCAACAAACTGAGCTATGATTGGTCATAACCTACTTCCTCAGCAAAGGTGATGTCATCTTCAGTTGACAGCAAGTGGCAAAATTAGTTTTTAAATCTATTAATTGTTCAAAACCTAATGAAGTTATCGGATTAATTATAAAGAAAATATTATCTTATTACTGTTAAAAATGGCTCAATGAGTCAAGTATCACTTTAAGCACTTTCCCCCAAAAATGTCTATGCACGTGCCTGATTAAGGATATGGTAATGATCCTGCTTTGTGTTTTTTTTCATAGGGTTATAGGGTATAGGGTTTTTATAGGTCTGTCTCAGTTTGCTTGACCATGCTATGCTGTCCTTCCTCCACTGTGCCCGTGCGCCAAGTTTCCACTTTGTTCTTTGTTTGGAATTGGACTGTAATTAGTAGCTCCACAAATATGTGACTACCTATCAGGCTCCAGCTTCCTTGTCATCATCATTGTGTTTAACTTGGCACACACTTGCGCCCACATCCTCGCACAACAGTGGAGCGCTTAAGCGGGAACTTTATGACAGACTACCTTGTCATTTATGGTTTTACAATTAATAACTCAATTTAATAAATGCATGAATTTCAAAGCCTACTAGTGGCACACTTTCAATATTTTTTATTTTTATTTTTATTTTTATTTTTTTTACAGAAGAGCTCAGTATTGTTCATTCGATTTGACATCATCATTGCTCTCCTTTTTTTTTTTTTTTTTTTTAAAAACAACAAATCAATTAAAAAAATTTTTAATAAATGTTTTTTTTTTTTTTTTTTTAAATACATATACATATATATATACATATACACACATATATATATATATATATATATATATATATATATATATACATATATATATACTTTTTTTTTGTATGTGGGTGAGTATCTGTATGTGCGTGTGTGTGTGTGTGTGTGTGCGTGCGTGCGTGCGAGCGTGTGTGTATTCATCAGTTCACCTAAAGCCCATTAAAAAAAATCCCATACTAATAATATAATATAATAATAAATTGCCAAATGCAGAAACATCAATGTAAGTTATCACGATGTAGTGGCTCTCGCTAACAGACACACTTTCAATACACTAAATAAAATAATTAAATAATATAATAATAAAATAATAATAAATAATTAAAACACTTTTCAATATAATAATGTAGTGGGATGTTTGATACTACTTCTTTTTCAGACCGATACTAGTATGAGTACTTAAGTCTTGAGTACTCATATAATCTTTGCACAATTGCAAACACGAGATAGAGGGCAGTAGGTACCATTAAAGTGTTCTCTTGATCAGGTTTCACAACGAAATATACACAACATTCCTGGATCTACATTAAAATGTCCTCCTTGGTCAAATGCTATGCCTCTTTACTTTGCCTTTGTTGCACACATCCAACTTTGTGGAGCTAATAGGCTCACTCTAGCTGTCAGGTTGTCACAAGATATCCAACGCAGTATGTTAATGAGGTTCTCCCTGAAGCTATAAATAATCAGGAGTTGTTTAATTAAAGACACATAAAAATACTAACAAGTGATTGTTAAGTAATTAATGTAGTATTTACTAGTAGGGAAATTGTGTGTATAATACAAATAAGTAATTGCCCATATTTTTCAGTCAGTCATGCTTGCATGTCATTGGATGACATTAATTGGTGGCAGAATAATGTCTGACATGGCATGTGAAATGAATTTGTTTACATACTGAACAAGATGAAAAGAAAGAACAACTAAAAGAGGATTTATTTCCTTTTTCTCCCTCCAATGTAATCAGGCTTAAAAATAACGAATGGCCTCAGCTAATTTTCCTCGAAATCGAAACTGAACCGAGTAGAAGAGAGTACACAAAGTGTTTGGAGAGGGCGGGTACGTGTGTCTGTGAAGTGAGTCTTTGAGAGTCTCAATAAAGTGCTTGTGTGCATGCATGTGTGGCATCCGTCGGAAAACTCAGTCAGCACAGAGCCGAGCGAGAGAGAGAGGCAAACGCACGCTGCTGCACGCTAATTATGTATGCATGATTTAATCTGCAACTCAATAATATGCAAATATATTCATATGTTAGTTTCTTAATTAAAAATGCAAAGCAGCCCTTATGGTGATTTTTCTGTGATTTTCCTTTCAGCCTAACAAACGGAACATTTTGAGAAATTCTACAAACTGGAGGGGAAATGCTATGGTGGGGTTAACAACAAGAAGGAAAAACCGAATGCAACTTCCTCTCGTGACTTGTTGAATGAAAAGAAACAACACCCACGTTAATCACAGTGTATTCATGACAGAAAAGTGATTATTTTTTGTTTTCTGGGTTGTGACAAGAAACTTTTCTCGACTTGTAAACTCACGCCGAAAAACAATAAAACAATTAGCACATACATTGTTTGGAGTTTTTAATCAGGATATGAATTTTGAGAATTGTAAAACTTTTGATATAATGGTTTCTGGTGTTGTTTCCTCAGTGTGTGTCTGCCTTGCTTTTTGCTGACTATTCCTGCCATATGTCCTATCCTTTCTCTACTGTGTGGTGCAGCAAAGTCGTCTGACCTAAGTTGACAAAGGAGTATTGTTTGTGTGATCGTCTACGTACCTGCTTTCAAATGAAAATGCTATTTCTCTTCTCTGCAATTGACTAGTTCACTGTGTACCCTGCCTCAAACTCAAATCGAGCTGGGATAGACTCAAGCTCACCTGTGACATCAATAAGGAAATAGACAGATGTGAGTTTTATCACGAGATCATTGGTGTAGTGGTTCACACAGCTGACTTTCACTGGACCAACACCGTTGGCGTTACTTTGCTGTCTGAGGGCGGCCTAGTACGAAGGGAGTTTGCAAACTTGGATGCTGGACAAGAGAGTTACCCCTCCTATGTTAGCTTAGCGCCAGCTAGCTGCCACGACAGACATGACATGGATGAACGACACAGATGGATTTAAAACTTTACCAAAAGTGGAGAAAAAAAACACACCAGGGTTTCTGCCGTTGGACAGTGTACAGTCTTGGTACACTCCGATGTGTAGGACAACATATGCTGTAGATAAAACGCTATAAGCTCCATTTACCATTTGCCAATATGATCAATTTGGATTTGTCATTTTTTGGACTATAATGTATTTTTTGGCAAAAGTTTAAATAGTAACCCATTTGAATTGATTTAGAAATCAGTGGTTAAATGGTAAGTGAACAGCATTCATAGATTTGGGGTACGAGCCCATGCAGGCAATTTTTTTTTTAGGTTTTCTGTATAACACACTTTTGGGAGCTGTTACTGTTGACCTCCAAAGAACAAGAATGTAAAACATAACTTTCTTGGTTGACTCAGATGATTAAAAGTTTTTTGTACGTACAGTATTGAAAAAAAAAAAAAACCTCTGCTACACTTAATAAACTTTCCACCATTCCAGCATATATGTTGTAGCAGCTTCTCATGGTTTACAAATACAGTACAAAGCAACATCCTGATGCTATATAATAAAGAAAAAATATGTTTTGTTTTTGTGAACCATATTAACCTTAAAACATATTGCCATTGAAATTCCTGACTGTTATCTTTTCAGTTCTATGAGCAGATAAGGTTTTTTAGTTTTCTCAACTGATGAAATTGAATTTGATTTTCAAGTCACCGTTCACACCCCTCTCACAAACACAAGCATCTTATGTTTTTATGACCAGAGTACTAAGATAATTTTTCACTTTTTAATTGTGTCATTTTTCAACTGAGCAGATCGTCCAGTGCAGAAAGAAATACAACTACGCGCTTTGCTTTGTGTACAGGTTTTCCTTTCACAGAGTTCAGCCACAACGGAACAAATTATTGACGAAGAAGGTAATCTACAGAAGCAGTGTGGATTACAGCCACAAGAGGTGGCGTTGTTGTTTGTGTGTGAGATTTGAGACGATATTCAGATACCAGATGGAGGCTTTTTTGAAGTAACAGTAAGAAAGAGAACAAACATTGCTTTGAAAAATCAAGACTGTTCAATTCTTGTGAGGTGAAGTATGGATCATAATATTTACCATCAAAGGAGATACATTGTGTTTTACCTCAATGTAAAACAGTTCCTAAGTATCTTTATAGCTGTGTCTCCATTGCATTTTATTTTCCGCAAAATAAAAGCAGTATTTATACAATTACAATTAAGTACAATTTCTGTTTCTGAGTGTTTGGCTTGTGAGGCATAATTCTCATAACATCCCATGAGATCTCGTAATTCTCATGACATTTCATGAAATGTTCTTGCGAGAGGTTCCTTTACAGAAGATGGACACCCAGAGTTGTTTGCAAAACCTTGTTGTTGCTTTGTGTACAAAGCGCGTGGCTATTGGTCTTTTACTTCTTTTACGTCCCACGCACGTGACTGGGCGGGGTCACGTGGCTATAGAAGAAATGTAAAAAATGTGTTTTCATGACATTTTTGCAACATACTTGCTTATCTACACTTCTCAAAAAACATCTCATAAGAGAATATTTAAGAGATTTCTCAAAATTTCTGTTTCCATTACCAGTTTGCGATTGCGCAATTTGCATTATTGCACATTTCATTTCAGTACAAAGACACATCGCTAAACACAACTGCCACACCTACAACTTCAAGAAGAAATCAAATTAGTGTCATTTATTAGACGCTAATGCTGATATAATTCTAATTTAAACACATCACTCCTACACACAGACACACACACACGCACCTCAAGTGAGTGCCTAGAGAGATTGAATTGCATCGCCACTGTTGGAGGCACCATTTCATCACAGAAATACACTTGTCAATTACTCTAGCGCTGTGGCAGATGACATTGCCAAACACAAATGAACCCACCCCCAACCCACACACACACTTACATCTCAAATGAACATTATTATACGAAAGGTTTACTTGGTTATTCAATTTCATACTTTATGAGTATTCAGACACTCGAGAGAGACAATTATTTGTATACAATACATTAAAGAGCACATTTTTCCATCATATGTCCCCTTTAAAATGCTAATCCTCAAAGGACTAACTAGCAATCTGTTCTGATTTTTGCTAAAAGAAATCATAAAAAAAGAAATAATCCATTCCAGGGTCAAACTGTCGCCATCATAAAAGTTTGATTAACTGGAAGGCTATTTGTAAGTAATTTGTGAACATTTGTGACTGTCAGGCATGTGTAAAATTAAGACAATCAATGTCAAAGTTGTAATGCTCTCGTGATTTATGTTGCAGATGTGGCACGCATCCCATTTAGTAATGGTCTGAACTAAAGTTACCCATTATTATATGTAAAAACATCTGTCCTTTCATAAAAAAATCAAATAAATACCAGTTGTCATTATTTAAGGTTGCTGGTGAGCTGGAGTCTATCCGAGCTAACTTTGGGCAGGAGGAGGGATACGCCCTAGACTGGTCGCCAGCCAAATCACAGAGCACATAGAGCAGCAACAATCATTCACACTCACATTTACACAGCCTTCGATGAATCTACCATGCAATTGTCAGGGCTGGTCTGCCTCTATTCAAGACACTCATAAAGGTGATCTGTCGTCGCCATGGCAATGGAAGATTGACTTTTTCTTATTAATATGTGTGCCATCACAATCATTTTGTGTGTGATTTTCAGATAAAACTGCCATTACTTTAGTGTCTCTTTTAGTTCAAAACAAAACAAAAAACAATGTAAATACTGACTCAAAAAATTCTGTATAGAGACAGTAAGCAGAAGTTGCAGCTGTAAACATCATCAACTGCTTAACAAGTGCCGCAAATGATCTCGTGTTTTTTTCCCCCTCGGATCACAAATTGTGGAAAACAGCTTTTGACAGCTTGTCATGTTAAGATCACAGAGCAATTAGCTGTCAGCGGGCAACACTCTCTGAACACTTGCTGATGTTGAGCGCAAGGTAACTCTCACTGAGAAAACTGATCATCAGGATAATCAGCTGAAAGGAAAAAAACAAAGCTTTTACCTTTTGGGGAAATATGATTTGTTGGCGATATGTTTACTAAATGGACAATAATAACAATCGTGATGTTGAGCAGTAGTTGTGTGCATATAGTGTACTTATGCTGCCTCATCCAGCCAAATGTGCTCAGGAATGCAGAGTGAAGGTTGACATGTGCGACAGGCCTTCATGCTGCATATGTGTGTGGGAGAGAGGTCTGTTTGGATGGCACAAAAACACAAAATCTCCACAGACTGAGAAGGTTTCATTAAAATCCAAAACACATTTTTAGTTATGTTTTTTTTGGTGTTCGTTTCCAATTTATCCACCAGGAGGACAATCCATGAGGCCTCATTTAGGACTAAAAAAACACAGACTCTGCCTTTATTTATTTATTTTATGGTTGATTCCAGCAAATGACCACAAACTACTGCTATTACATAACATGTCATGGGGCCGTGAAAGGTCAGAGTGCCTCAGGCAGTTGACTACTGGTCATGTTTTGTAATCCCTCCTTGGCATACGCACTTAACCTTTACAAGACAAATACATCAGTAGTCCAATGTCTACTACATAGATAGTACAACGTTAATGGGGAACAGCAAATAGAAAATAAAGCTATATGAAATGTTATGGGAAACTGACTTTTTAATATTTTGTATTGCTTGTATTCAAATTTGAATAAATGTAAAGTATTTGGAGCGTGGCCATGAAGTTTGAGTGAAAATACAATGATGCTATACTTATAGGTGCTTGCATGCTCTTTGCAGTTTGCAGTCATTTGGGACGATGTGGCAGGGGGCTTAACTACATACCACAGCTGCCCCTCGCTGTCATGGAAACAAAAGCCATACTGGCATTGACCTAGCAGTATAAGGGGCCAAGTGACCATGAGACAGAAACACCCACATAAAACAAATTAATTTCTGCATGGGCCACAGACATGTTATTATTAAGACCCTGCAAATGACTGACAACCTGCTTCTCGTTAGCAGTGATAGGCTCAAGATCACCTGTGATCTGGATGGACAGATGGAATATGTTATTTTCCTGTGATAGCGGCAAAGTCTATCAGGAATTAAGGGACAGTCATTGCATATAGCACTCACAATATATACATCTATATTGTGTTTTGTTATTTGTGGGTTTTAATGTCAACACACACAAACTGAACATCAACGGGTCCATTTCTCTCAAAAAGGCGGTTCCAATGTGGTTGAACAAAATTAACATTTTGGGTTTCCGTACATAATTTATTTTTTTAACATGCTGTGAACATGTTGGCACACAGATCAAACTGTATCCACTCCATACTGACTTACTTTTAACTAGTTTAATGCATGATTCATTGTATCACACAATAAAAAAAAACATAATAATTGAATGAGCTCTTTTTTTAATTCTTAGAAAAAGTAAACAAAGCATTGTAAACTGACACCAATTTTTAATTCAGTAGCCTAGTTGACTGATGGGGTTTGGCATGACTCTGTAATGCCTCGGACCACCTGAGGGGGGCATGGTGGCTCACCAAACAACCTGTCCTGCACCCCATGCCCCTTACCCCTCCACCATCCCTCATCCACCCATGGACTACTGGGGACCGCTGGCTGTCCTACTGTGCCTTCTGCAAGACCTGTTTTAATTTAATTAAAGCTTTCAACTTTAAACAAATCCACAACTGAGAGGGGAGTGGGGGTGGAGAGAGAGAGAGAGAGAGATTTACTGTGGTCATTATATACAAGTGTACACTGCTTTCTGAGCAAAATAGAAAAATTTCATTAGACACAACACAAATCACTAGATTCTGTCACTAAATGTATAATTTCCAAGGGGATAAAGGTTCAAATTAAAGACTGACTGATGATATAAGACATGGACCATCTAAGCCAACTAGACCATCTAAATTGTGATATAAATCAGAAGCATAAATCACAAATTTTGAATAGTGACCAAGGAGTTAGATAAAACAAAAGGCAAAAAGAGAGCATGGTGTGCCATGGGAAATTCCACCTAATTGATGACAGCAAATTAATTATTATCCGCAAATCATGTACTGCTGGCGAGTAACTAACTATTATAGGTGCGTTTCCATTACCCTCAGTTTTGTACAAAAGGCAAGTTGCACTAAGGCAAGCTGGTAATGGAAACACGTGATTTTCAAAAAAAAAAAACCTTAAATATCGCAAACAGCTTTTACTCTCTTATGAGGTTTTTGAGACAGGGCAAAGTAGAAGTATTTCGCAAAAGTGTAATGGAAACACTTTTTGTGCATTCCCTGTAGTCATGTGACCCCTGCGTGGTCACGGAGGAAAGGAAGTATGGGGCCACTTGCTTTCGTGTTGGAACTGCCTCCCAAGGGGATAACAAGTCTTTATAAGCACAAAGCGATTTAGCAATCGAGCCAAGGCCGTCGTTCCATGCTGCATACCGTTGCATGAGAAATGGCCGTTCCCCCCCCGGGGCAACGGGCTATCGAGCGACATACATCGCCGTTGAAACCCGTTCTATCCGTCCGCACCATAACACGAGTTATAAGCGCACACACAAATCCCCAACACCAAATGCCCGAACCCAACCAATGAGGGAAGTGAGATGTTTTTAAAGTAATCTTAACAACTCCGGGCGTCCATCTTCTATAAATATCATGAGCACCTCCTGCAGAACTACTACTACAGAGAGCTGTGCGATACTTGAGCTTTTGGTATCGATCTATACCAAATATTGTTGATACCGATAACGATACAAGTACTACTTAATATAATATTATGGTATTTTAAATAATTTGTCCTATTAAATAATTTTTCTTTTTTTTCCCTTTTTTTGGGTAAAAATTAGGCTTTCTTGTTAGGATCTTAAACATGCCATAATACCCTCAATGGAAACATACATGGGCTGTTATTTAAATGTGCAATGTAGTAATAATCTTCCTATTCTTAGTCTCTGTCACTCTTCTGCACTCAAAGAAACTCCAGCCACTGAAGTTCCTCTAGTCTAGTTACATTACATAAACAATACTTACATGTTGTGCTACACAGCTACACACTAGCTCAACTAGTTGTTGGAAAAGCGCAAACCAAGCATAATATTGTCATATTATGTCATTCACTGTAAAATTCATTATTTGTTCCCGCCAGTGAAGCCCACCGCTGTCATTGGCAGACCGGCACATGCGCGTCTGTTACAAAGGGATTGCGCGAGGGACCCATGAGAAACCAAAATAAATAAATACAGCACATGTAAAATATCGATACTAGCACTCTGGTATCCATCCGATACCGATATTCACATTAGTATTGATTCTATCGATACTTGGATCCAGTGACGAGCAGTGAGCTCTAGGTTCGGGTAGGCAGGCAGTCGCAAATTGAGACGCACACACCGATTACAAATTTGTGTGTCGGCAGGCGAGTGTACAACGTATCCTAGGGTGACCATATTTTCATTTCCAAAAAACAAGGACACTCAGCCTGACCTCGAGATACTTGATACTCAGATACAAGATGCCATACATTCAAACTATTTTAACATGAGCCTCCTCTGTATGGGTAGAAAATAGCCTAATTCCTCACAAAATCAAGCTAGCAATAGTAATCAAGCTGGCAATAGCAATGCCAAACATCATGTCAAGTGAAACAGCCAGTTAATCGACGCACACTCACAAAGCCAATCTTTCCACCACATAAGGTAAACAAGAGAGCCCTCAAAGTTAGCAACCACATTGCAGAACTTGTTGCTAATGTTGCATTCAAGGTGATTTTCTGACTTCATACCAGAAAGTGAGCACGGGAACGCCCATTTGAACTCATATAGCCGAGTTGCGGAGAGACAGACTGTGAATGGCAAAACATAATTTCTAATATTTTAAACAGATATTTATTCATATTTATGCATTGTTACTTTAATTAGTTATTTGAAATAGGCTCACGTAACACAAAGTGATTTGGAATGACTGCATTAACCAGAACAACAAACAATTTATCGCATTTGGCCATCTTTGTTGTTTACGTTTGCCTCAAACGCTTTGGGGTCGAAACTCGGAGAATCCACGTGGGACGTATCTGACTTCCCACCTTCCTCGAATGCAGCATAAGTCAAAAAAGTCGCACAGTGTGGCTGAGATATTAATACTTCCCTTCAGCAAAGCCATTGTAAATGAGATGCTCGGACCTGAAGCCACTAAAGAAATAGCCAAAGTCCTTCTTTCAGCACAATTTCTAGACGTATTGATGATAATTTATACATATATATATATATATATATATAAACATTAAAAAAATTAAAGAGTTGTTTCTATGGGTGGTGAAAAAAGTGTGCCGTGGCTCCAAAATGTTTGAGCTTCTGGCAAAATAAATAAATTACTAAAATAAATAAATAATAATGATAATAATAATAAAACAATGAGTAAATAAAATATAGAATTAAATGTAAACAGTGGCATATAATGTACATGTTAATTGCTTCCTGTTTCATTTATTTTCTTTCCTATCACGAATATTTGCTGGCCTTTTGCATGCTAATCTTTATGAGCACTCAGTTTTGTCACTTTCCATTTTCAAACCTCTGAAACGGACCACCATCAGAGGAGCACATCGAGAGAATTGCACAACATCCTAATGTTAGCCTAATTTCCTTTTGATTACAAAGACATCCTACGCTCTCCTCTCGTGTGTGATTTAATTGATGCTCAAAGTAAATCATTGACTCAGCAAACCAAATTTGACAAACAAGAATAAATGTGAAGCGTGGGGAGAAGAAGTGGAAAAATAAGAAACCTAAATAAATTAAAATTCAAAGGCAACCTCCATTGATTGCCCACACAACCCACACGGCTTCTTTTTTTTTTCGGAAGCGTGTGCGATTGACAATAGGGAGAGTAGTAACTAAGGGCATTTGACATGCTTCCAAACCTGAAGAACATCTTTTAATTTGAGTGATAGCCACACAATAGTTTGACATTTTTGAAATATAACAAATTATGACCAATGTCACTTATATTGTAGGTTTCCGAAATAGACATTTTATGTAAATATTCCTTCAATGTACTTCATATGTAACAGAATGGAGTGTGTGTTTGCGGTTGGCTTACAGGTGGATGCATAACATATCTCTCACTTTATTCCCCAACTTGAAATCTGTTGTGTCCAAAAAATATTGCCACTTATTGCCACGTCAAAATACTAAACATTATTGTCTGAATGACAATGCTGATGGAACATTTAATTTACATTTATATTTACACACTTTCGCAGTTCACTGTTTATTCACTACAGTATTTTATAGCAAATATAAAATACAAAATACTTGTATGACTGATTAAATTGTGGCCGATTATGGCCCTTCAAACATCAGCCAAAAGTATCGACCAAATGGATAATGTTTGCCGATTATTTTTACCTTTATGTACTTCTAACCATTTACAGCAGTTGTGCACCTCGTTACACACAGAAATCTATACCCTAAATACTAAATATAATAATCTAATTTACCCCCCTTTTTTTTTTTTTTTTTTACAAGCAACACAGAGGTGGGCAATGTAAGTTGCCCAAGGAATTGAACTGGTTGTCATCATATTACACACAACCTAGAGTTATCGTTTATTTAAAAGAATAAAATAAATAATAATAATAAAGTAAAAACAATTCAACGTAAAAAAAAAAACATAAATGTGTTAAATATGAGTCATATTTATAAAATACTTGTAAAAACTGCCTGTCATGAAAGTATTTTGCATTACACCATGACTCTTCAGCATTAACATCTTTCTTGACATTTGTAGATATTAGCATTACCAATTGTTTAGCTGTCTGTCATTATACAATCATGAGGTGAAGCAAATTACAAAAGAAAAAGGTTACAGCGTCATAGTTCAAACCTTAGCTCAAAAATCAATGGCCCACACAGGTTCAGTGTGTTGATGACACAGTTTAGAGGTGAGATTAAAGATCTTTCTTAAATTCTTCTTGTTTAAAAAAATATATATAGCTAAATACTTTTTTACGATTTTTTTTTTATGATTTTCCAAAATATTCCTGCTGTCCAGTCAAGTAAAGCACAGTTTTGTATGAAACCTTATCATATTACAAAACAAATAAACAGCGTGTTTCCTTACACAAAAGCCACCGAAAGCATCAATCTGTGAAACAATTTGCGCTTCCTCTTCTCTTTCACACACACACACACAAACGCACGCACACACACGGATGATGTAGGCCCAGAGAGGAAAGAGCGGAGGAAGCGGGGACAAAGCAGGCCGAGGTCACGGAAAGCCGGACTCCTGCTGAGCCAAATAGGCAGCTGACACCATGCGCATTCAGCAGTCGTTAAGTGATGATTAATGAGGTCAGCGTTGAAGAATAAAAATAACTACGAGCGAGATTGATGGAGAAAACAAACAAAACCAGCAAAAATGATGGAATTAAAATTCTGAATAAGTTCAAATAAAAGCGGTCATTTTTAGTAGTCACCAGCCCAAATAAAGAACAAGAACAAAAAAAATCTTGCAGCAGCTGCCTTTAGTTTTAGTAGCATATCTCCCAGAAATCCATTAGACTTCACTCATTTCTTCGAGAATCCCTTTAATCAGTTGATCTCATCATATCAAAAGTCAAGATTCATGTTTTACCTGCCTATGGCTACTTAGTGTATCTTTTTTTACGATTACAAGATTATCGTTATACACGACCGTTATACAAGTGATTGTGGAACAAATCAAAGAAAAGCAAGGAATCTGTGGAACCAAAAGTCCAAAGGCCAAAACCAAAAACCCACAATGTTTTAAAAAAAAAAAAATGCACTCAGCTAGCCTGTCAACTGATTAAAGTAGAAATCTTGTCAATATTAATTGAAGGTTAAAGTCAATGCTCATATCAATTGGACTTGAAGAACAAAGAGACAACAGCAGGACACCGTTTGCTATCATTACAGTCATCTTGTAAAATTAATGTGTTGTGATTACCAATTAAGGTTTTGTGCAATCAAATGTCTTTTTGTCCTTTTTTTTTTTTAAACCAAACAATAATAAGGAGCCTTGTCTCGTTATTCAGTCATCAAATCAGGCCTGCGCAGCTCTCTGGCAAAAGCAGTTCAGCGATTATAAACCATAGCATCAGCAGCCACGTCTTTAATAACACAACCTTAAAGTAGCAATTATACTGAGGATTGTTATCACTTACTGAAGATGGCAAGCCTGGAGGGACCTTCCGTACTTTTTTAGGGTGTATTTCTGAAAGGAAAAAAAACAACACAATAAAACCAATAATGAAGGTTTAACATGCCAGTTTCTTTTTAAAGGACAGTTCTTGTTTGTATGGAATCAATCTGGCGACGGGGAAAGAGCAAGGGCACTTGTAAAGACTGCCTGTCAATGTATTTACAAAGACTGCAAACAATGGGAAACATAATAAGATGCAGAGAATAAAAAAAAAGACTCGCTACAAAAAGATGGGCTAGTTTTCTTTCCCCTTTTGCTTTGATAAAGGAAAAGAGGTTACATTTATATTATTTTGGATTAGGACTGTATTTTCTATTCTTTCAAAGGGAGCAAAGGAGCAGTCCATTAACTGGGAAGGGGAAGACTTTGATGGAAAAAATGAAAGAACGTTTTTTTTGGAATTTGGCCCAGGATCATTTGTGTGCGCGCACGTGTGTGTGTGTGTGTGTGTTTTCTATGTCCTATCAAGGCAAACATTACCAAGGCTACACTTGAGCATTACTGTCCTGATGTTTTCTCTTTTTCAAACACACCTATAAACAGACACAGCAAGGTGGCCACACGTACACAAAATATCAACAGTTATTAATAAATAAATGGATACATGAATAAATAAAAGACAAACTTACATTGAAGCAGGTGAAAACGTTTTAACAGGTAATGTATACTGTATCATTTGATGTTTGATTATCTATTTCATTCTGCTTGCAGTTTTTTTTCTTTACTATTCAGGAAAACTGTAGCAGATAAAATCAAATGAAGGGAAATTACCAAATAAAATAAAAAAAGAAGTCACGATTGTCTTGATTCTTTAAATGCTAACAGAAACTCCAACTGTGTTGATGTTCAATAGGTATTAGATTACAGATGAAATCATTTTGAAGCATGCCCAGAAAAAAGAAAATAGATAATTAATTTGTTGTGATTTTTTCGATCATGGGCCTTTAATTATTGCTTCAAATGTGTTTTCCTCATAAGAAATGGTCTTGTTTTGCACTTTTACAAGCTACTTAATAATAATAATAATAATAATAATAATATACACACTAAATATTTACTTTAGTAAAGAATGGACTAAATAATGTAACTGTACAATCTAAAAAAAAAAAAATGCCCTGGCTTCAATTTAATGATCTAAAATATGATATAATATAGTGATGGAATTTTCGAAACACAATTATTTGTAACTATTTGGTGTACAACACTCCTCTATCAAAAGTGCCGTCTTACCCATGGAGTCCATATGTAGTGGTCTCCTGCGGGGGTTGGCGCTGTAGTGCTGGTAGTACTGACCGGGCGGCTTTGTGGGCGAAGTGGCCCCAGGGCTCCCCAAACCCATCTCACCACCCAATATTGACTGGTCCACATGCATAGGGGGACACAAAGAGAGGGTGTGTTAATTCAACCATTATGTATGCAGTAAAAAAAAAAAAAAAAAGGTGCTCACAGGTATGAATATATTCCAGATTTCAACATAAATGCAAAGATATATTGACTCACACAAGTTACAAGGCGGCATGAGATCATTCTACATTCCAGAATGAGAAATTGGAAATTTCTGACCTCTGACTAGGAAAAGTTCACTGGAGTTTTGAGTTGATAGTTCTCTATAAAGCAACATTGGGAAAAATAATTAAGTCATCTTTATCTGTATCTACGGGTAATTCAAGATACCATAAATCTGTTTTGCATTGAAGGTCTGTGAGTGAATGTATTTGGCTTGTCTTTTCTTCTCTTTTTTTTTAAGGCTACCGATTCAGCTAGAACACTTTGAGGTTGGAGCTTGGAAGTTCTGAGTGGGGTGTTTCTATAATTGGACTGGTTGTTAGAGAGATCCTAATCTTAACTCTTCTCACTTTTAAGGTTCCCTTGAGCAAGGAATCAAAGCCACAAACCACTTTTACCGATGCTGATATCGTGTCCTTGCCAGGATTTTCCTCTCAGGCAATAAAACTAAAACAACTGGGAAATAAATGAAACCAACCAGCCTTTATAATAATCTCCATTTTGAAAATAGTACTTCCATAACAAATACAACAACTACTAATAACAATAATAATAACAACAGCTACAAATGAAAAACTTTTTTAAGCTAACGAATCAACTATTAAATCCATAATAGTAGAATACATAGCTGGAGAGGTGGAAAGACAGATAAAGACAGTATAGATAATGATGGGAAAATATAGCATTGCGAAGCTATTTACAATACCTCCGAGAATGTAACATCATGCTGCTCAGTGCAGGGACTCAGATTCTAACTTGTCCTCGGTGCAGCCTCATCCCTCCTCTAACTGTGACCCTGTTTCACAACTCAGACTTTCCAAACAGCTCTCACATTGTCGCTCTAATTAAGTTCAATCATTCCGCGGCAACAAGTGCCGGCTGCGCTGATCAGTAGAGGAGTGAAGGCACAAATAACAGACGGAAAGGAAAGATGGATGGGAAGGGTTTTTTTTTTCTTTAAGAGAGGCATAAAAAGTTAGTGAGGAAGAAAGAGGTGAAAAAGAACTAACCCCCCTCCCTTCTTCTGTAAATAGACTCTTCCACTACTCCGTTAAATTGTAGGGTTTCCCCCCCACCCCTGCTTTGTCGTCAAGTAATTAGCGTGCAGTGTATATAAAGCAGAGGGTGGAAAACTGTATTTGTGGGGTGGTAGTGGACTAATCTGAATTCTGATCAGCACGCCGGTCTTCTCTGTGGCTGAAAACAAGAGTTAGCTCGGCACTGGTGAGCCAAAAAAAAGGCTTTTCTCATGCTAAACAGGGTCTAAGTAGGCCAATTACAGGGCCAGCCTCGGCCTCGGTGCCATTCTCCCGCTTAAAACAAAAGGGTCCTTGTCTTAAATAAAGTCAGCCTTACACACAAGAAGGAGTCAGACACAAAGGCGCACACACACACGCATGCTCACACACACACCATCCCAGTCATCTTGCGCCATGAGACCGTGTGTCATTTAAGGCTAAAAGGGGGTTCCCACTAAAACAAAAAGAGTCTCATTGATTGTGGTGCTTTTCTTTCTTTTCTTGCTTTTTCTCCTCTTGTACTTGAGCACTGAGCCAGGCCAGACGGTCGCCCTGGCAACTAGACGAGCTGGAGGAGAGACAAAATGCCCATCTGTCTGTCTGACTGTCTCTTGATTTTACCTGCTTGTCTCAGTGTCCCTACTTGTGATATACTGTACTCACTCCAATGACGTCACTGTGGATTCCCACCCAAGTCAATTTAACACAGCGACCTTGACAATCATTATGAGTCACAAGTTATTCTTTCCTTGTGCTCCAGCTACAAAAACATGGCCACACTGCCCGTTAAATAATTATCTAGAATATATAATGTATTACCCATATTGTGAGATCCAAAATATTAGTGGTCAGTCCACATGTGTGGGTGTTACTTTTACAACTTACAGTATACTGGTCAACAGCAAATTTTAATCAGAGATTGCTTAATGCATCCCTAAATTTATATTCAACACAGATTTTTTTAAAGTAATTATTTTATTTTATTTTTTTAACATATCAAGCTCGACCTATAAAGGTTGTGCAATACGGATTTTACCATGTGTTGTAATTCATAGCTGTGATGATTCAGAAAAAAATGCCACCTGTTGCTGAACCTAACACCTAATTCATAAATGTTATTAACTATTAGGGATGTTCAATACCACTTTTTTTTCCCAGACGGATACGATGTAGGAGTACTCAACTCTTGAATAGTCACCGATACAAAATACCGATACCACTAGTACATGAAATTCCCCCAAAAAGCAATGACAGAATTTTATTTAAAGAAAACCTATATGACCCAATATTTTTCTCTTAAAATTGCATTAAATTAATGGCAATTTTATATTCTTGTAATTTGTAATTTCTAGTTCGTGGTCCTGATACTAGTATCGGCCACCGTTGTGAAGGCTGGTATCTGCACTGATACCGATAGGGTATCAGTATTTGTCCTTCCCTACTCAATACATTGCTATTTTTTATTGATGTGCTAAGGAAAAAAACAAGGGCAGACTCGGAATCAGCACAAAACATGCATCAGGAAAAGTGTACTTGCTTCTATAATAAAAAATAAATAAATTTAGTACAAATTTGTTGACCTGTGTTATTGACCAACCTAAAGTGTTGAAAACGGTCTGCTCATTTGATAATGCAATGTTCATTTGCAAAGATGCCGTGTTTGGCGTTATTACCATCATTAACATTGAATCCTCAAAGAGAGGAAGCCATTTTCAACACTTTGGATTGGTCAATAATTTGTGAATATAACACCTGCACGTGTGGAATTACCAATAGTACAGATTTTGAATTTTTTTTTTTTTCTGAATTGAGGTTTTCGGCCCGATGCTAGGGATATATAGAGTAGTGCATGTTGGTGTATAAATGTACTTTATTGTACTGTTGACTTTATTTATCACCAAGAAGGGAGAGTTTCTCCACCAGTAAACGCGGACTGAAAGGAACATCCCTGCTACACGTTTGGCCAAAGATAAACTTTAACCCAGTGCATGTAAACTGCACTTCACAGAAGTAACCCGATTCATTTGTACATGTAAATGTTGTCAGTTAAAAAAAAATAATGTTTGAGCCGTCCTCTTGTTTGACATAAAGTCCTCCGAATTGTTTAACTGAGATTTGGGATGTGTATGCATGTGACACTCGCGCATATACACATAATACCCGCACACAGTGGGGTCTGTTTCTTGCAGAGCTGACTGAGCTTTCTGTGGCCAGCTGCTCACAAAGAAGAAATGAACTAAGATAGATTACCAGAGAGTCTGGGAGGGAAACGCACAGACAGACGCACGGAGAGGGACACAGAGGAGTGTCTCTGTCATGACACTCATCAAGACATATGG
Organism: Vanacampus margaritifer; assembly: GCF_051991255.1. Taxonomy (NCBI): domain Eukaryota; kingdom Metazoa; phylum Chordata; class Actinopteri; order Syngnathiformes; family Syngnathidae; genus Vanacampus; species Vanacampus margaritifer. Next base: position 15,500,135 of record NC_135445.1, on the reverse strand, counting down.
CTGAATGCAACTCGCACAGTTCTGTGAATCTGACCTTTGGTGATTAGGCTTGTCATCTTGCTGAAGCAATGAGAATAGTTGTTTCGTTGCATTGTTGGCTGTGGTTCATGAAATAAAAACTTACAACAAGAAAGTCGCTGTGGAAGTCTGCTAAGTTTTGACAACAATGAATTTCACTGGAATTAGACCATTACCTTTGCAGTTTTACAATTTGACATTTGACCAACATTTAGCCATCAAATATGACTTCTCAGCATAAAATTGAGAGTTCAAACCATCAACACGTTTGGGAAGTTGGGATGCATGATAATTATCGACCAGATAATTATCGGGGCGATATTAGGATATATGATATCATATCAATAAATCAATCCAAAAACGTAAAAAAACAAAACAAGAATGAAGCTGAAAATTTAATGAAGCAAACGTTGTGCGGGTCATGTGGGACTTCTCAGTGAGCAAATCAAGCGCTCCTATCTACTGAATACCTGAACACTGTATTAGAGGAAGACATTTTGCGTGCTATTTGCCTCAAATATCAAATTTAACACAAAGCTAATATACTCGCATATAATGCGCTACCGGCATCGCTGTTTATAACATTTGCATAGTGTAGACTGTAAACTGTATAGTTTTACATTCTTCTCAATTTGTATTAGAGAGAGAGAGAGAGAGACAGAGAGAGAGAGTATGCCATTAATTACAAGGAAATGCTGGCGAGGCACAGGCACACCTGTATGCCAGCTTTGCTCCAGCTGATACAGACAAGTGCGCGCGCGCACACACACACATACACACACACACGCACACACACACACACGCACACACACACGCACACACACACACACACACACACACACACACACACACACACACACACACACACACAATCAAACGCTTGCATACATTCCTGAGGGATTCAAACCCTTAGGCATATCAGAGAAATTCAAACCAGCAGAAACCAACAACTCACCAGACTCAGGGCAAAGACACTTTAACCACAAATCACACCTAATTTGCCACAACCACAGTTAATGGAATGTTTAAGAGGTGATTAAAATTAATTGAATTAAATTGATTCAATGATAGCACAGTGGGGTAGCAGTTACCACGGATGCCTTACAGTCAAGTGGTACCGAGTTTGATCCTCAGCTGAGGCCTTCCCGTGTAAAGTTTGTGCATTCTTCAGGTACTTTTCCTCCATCATCCAAAAACATGCACGGAAGAGTAATTGAAGGCTCTAAATTGGTGGATAATAGGTGTGGATGTGAGTGTAAATGGTAGTTTGATGAGCAGGTGTACTTTGCCTCTTGTCCAAATTCAGCTTGGATAGGCTCCAGCTCACCTGTGACTTTAATGACAATAAGCCGTATAGAAAGTGGATGGATGATGATTTTAAAAACATATATTGTTATTATTATAATTATTATTATTATTATTACTATTATGGGTTTGATTTGCCTAGTAGCTTGCAATTCGATCTGTATCACGATTTATAGGTCACGATTCGATTCAATACCGATTAACTCTTTGACTGCCAAAAATGTTAAATAACGTTTAGTAAAATCCTACGGAGGAGCGCCAAAGACGTTAAAAGACGTTCACCAAGTTTTTTGTTTTTTTTTGGGAAACGGGTGGAGGAAAACCTTGGCCAGCTGTGCTGAAAGTATTAAGCAGATCTAGTTAGTATAATGACTATTTTTGGCCCCTAGATGGCAGCGATGACTCTCTTTGGACAAGATCGGGTAGGCGTCAGTAGTAGAAGACGTGAGGTGGAGCTAGAGTGTTGAGGGGACAATGGCTGAGAAAGCGAAAATGGCGACCGGTGGCAAGCAGCTCACGCTTGATCGTTTTTTTCAAAAAAGAGAAGCATCAACCAGTGCTAAAGAGCACACTGATGACGACGATGATGATGATGGTGACTCCGAGGTTGACGCCGAAGTTGGAAGCGTTGACGCGGCGGCTATGATCACGTCATAAAGCCTCACCGCTAGCGATACTAACGCCGGAAAATGCGGAACTCAGTCAAACATTCAATCAGACGACGAAGAGTGCCCCGAGTCCAATGCATATTCATCGGAGGAGTGGGTACAGTCTGATCACGGAGAAGACACTGATTCTGGACTACGATGCCACCATGAATGGAGCGGATAAGATGGATCAGAACATCTCTTACCACCCGGTATAGGAACTGAAGGACATGAGGAAGCCAGACGTAACACCACCCTAATGTCACCGTATCATGATCCCGAGAGTAGACTTGATGGCAACATGACAAAACACACACTGCAGGATATACTGTACTTGCTATTCCCCGGGAAAAAAAAGCCAGCAAAAAAATGTAGCGTCTGCAATCGCAGTGAAACTAATCTGTTGTGCAAATCCTGCTGCGTCCCCTTGCACGCAGGGGAGTGTTACAAAAAGAAAAACTGTATTTGAAACATCCACACAATTGTAAATAGTACCACAGTTGCACACATATGTAAATAGTTTGCCAAATTGTTTTGTTAAATTGTTACACTGTTGAATGTAAATAAACATATTTTGCTATCAAAAAACACTTTTTCATTGTTGGTGGTAGTGTTTTACAGAAGTGAAGCACTGTTTAGGTGTTTGTGGCATCATTCATGGAAAAAAAAGATGTCAAATTCACTAGAGTGCATGAAATATCTTTTCACAAAAAGCTTGATTTCTCCGTATTTTGTTTCAAAACAGAGCACTTGGGTGAAACTAACCATTTTCTATTGTTGATTACTGAAAAACGGAATAAGGTAGAAACAAACTTTTTTTTCTGATGAAAGATGAGAGTCCAATCTTTCATTTTGTAGAATGTGTGTTTCCATAGTCCAAACACAACATTTTCTGTGGACCTTGAAAGATCAGTCAAAATGCTTAAATCGGCTGGCACCCACGGCATCCCTTTTCTGAAAACGTCTGGCAGTCAAAGAGTTAATACCGATATGAATTTATAAGTTCAATTTAGAAAATACCAATCAATAAACTCGTACATGTACACTGTAAGAATTGTATGAAAATGTACTTCAGGCTTATAAACTGTGGTCCATCGTACTTAACAAAGGCTTAATGTTCCATTAATATAACATTCTTCCATGCTTAAAGTGTGAACCCTAACTCTAATTAAGACATTTTGTTGAATATTTCCATCAAAATCTTTAAAAATTGATTCAGCTGCATATTGAATCGATATGAGAATTGTGCGCTGTAATATCGCGATATAATGCCGAATCAATTTTTTTAACACCCCTAATCATTATTATTATTATTATTAAATTCAATTAGACGAAACAATTCACCAATGGTATTTCGTGACTCATAACATGATGACACAATCTGGTACCAACCAACAGAGGGCACAATTGAGTCAGACCCGACTAATTTGCTGCCAAATTGGGCTGCCATTGATAACACATCGGAAGATATGTATTCATTTAATATTGCATGACTTTGCTTCAACACAGACTGGCATAAAATGATTGGAGTGAGGTTCCCTCAGCAAAGGAACTTAGCATGGTCTCAGCTGTTGGACAGATTTTCACTTGAGTGCTTTCAAGTTGACGTGTTCAACTTTTGTTAACAGTAACCTGTAGACTTAGTTACTTTTTTTTGTTAAAACTAAATAAAAATGAAGAAGTTGAGCTTTAGGACTGACTTGCTGTATTTATTTTCCAGAATTTAACTAACAAATAATCACCACCCCTTGGCTACCACGTAACTCAACCACTGATGTTGATTGGTTCAGTTTGCTCTCTATATTGCTTGCTCGAAATAAAATTATATAATAATTGAACAGCACCACATCGGCCCCAAAAGACACCATCCCACCGAGCATCTGCCCTGTACGCCAGATGGCCAGTCCAGCCCTGCTGTATAGCTACGAAGTTTAAGCAATTTGCCCAATACTTCCTGTGACCAAACCAAGGAAGACAGGTTGACACACTAGTGCTTGGAATCAATCATAACCAAGGTAGATGATAAGCTCATTGCATCAGCGTCAATGCATGTGGCAGCCAAATGATGTTGCATACTGTAAGCAAACCTTAGTGTGTGAGGGGTTGACACAAAAGTGACAATTTGCTACATTCCCTACCCAACACACACACATGCGCACGAATGCTCTCACACACAGACATCAGTTCAAAGCGTTCTCCTTAATAAGCACTCAATGCTTGGCTTGACAAACACATAGCAATCATTTAAGAACACTTAGAGAGGAATCAGACACCACATTACACCTCACCATATCTGCCAGCTTTCTGCATGCAATTAGAACTAAAAGAGGAGGCGGGGCAGTGGGTAGTGGAGACAATAAGGGTATTGAGGCAAAAAATAAAAAATACTAACAGTGGTGAGGTGAGTAAAAGTATATTGACTAAGACTACAATTTTGTTTTCATAAAAGTAATTTGTTGCTTTGAATTATACGACGGCGTATCAGGGCCACGTATAAATATATATTTTTTAGAGGGCGGGGGAAAAAACTCTTTATAGTGGCAGATTTGCGAGAAAAAAAAACTCAGAAACTTACGAGAAATACACATAGCTTAAAAGTATAAGTCTAATCATGTGAGGATTCGTTGGTGGTTAATGGGACACTGTTTATAAAATGAAAAGGCAGGATGGAGTCGGATTCATTCTTAAATTAAAACTTTACTCGTCATTCACCGCAGCCAGAGCGACAACACTTCCTGATTCCCTATCAGCTGACTAAACTAACCAATCAGATGCCAGCATACCATGGGTAAATGCAAGTGAATGACGGAGAGCAGCAGATTCGACACATCAATTTATATACTTATACAAAAATATACCAAAATGTATGAATGTGTAAATAATAATTCTGGGAAAATAAATGTACAAGTAAATATACATTTTAACAAATTAACTTAAATGCTTGATCGTCCGGGTGTGGACCTTTGCAAAATGAGGCGTCTTTGTCGCTGGCCAGTGGCCGTACACAAAGGTTCAAAGAGCGAATGCTTAACATGATATGGTTACTATCTCCTTATTTGGAAATCCAACCGAAAAGTATTGGCGCAAACAGTCGGGTAGTACGCTATGTGTATTTCTCGTAAGTTTTTTATTTTTTCTCTCGCAAATCTGCAACTATATAAAGTGGCAAATTTGCGAAGTGAATTTGTGAGAGAAAAAAACTCCTCAATTTGCGAGTTTATTAAGTGGCAAATTTGCGAGTTTTTTTCCCGGAATATTGCCCCCGGCCTCTAAAAAATATATATTTATATGTGGCCTAATCACATTGAATCGATCTCTGATAAAACCATCACAACTTTTTGTTACATAATTTTTGTGGTCACATCTGATTGTGTGGGGGTTCCTGATGAAGATTTTAGTGCAAGCTGAAAAAATAGAGCTGAGCAGTGACGAGTAATAGAGTTTGAATTCACTTAATTATTATTATTTTTTTAACAACTTTAAAAAGTTTGGATCGCTAACCCATTTTAGGCAAGTTCAAGGTTTGCTGGAGCCTGGATACTGCTGCTTTATCTGTTCAGATAAGAATCCATCCGTCATGAATCAAGAGCAGTTTCACTGCAAAAACTAAAATCTTAACTGACATCTAATTTTTTAAATGTAACCTAAATTTTCTTATTTTGCTCTGACAAGTTATTTTTTACTTAAAATAAAATTGTCAGACAGGATCATTCTGCTTATTTTTTAAATACTTATTACTTAATTATCTTATTTGATCAAGCAGTCTTAGCTTTGAGTGTTAGCAGCCAGTTTTAAGTACTGTGACGCTTAAAACACGCATTTTCCACATTTTAACATGACTAACCAACATCAAAGGCCCTGAACTGGGGTTTCATAAGTTGAATTTTCTTATTTTAAGATTTTGCATAATCTAGTAATAAGATAAGTAGTAAGATAAATGGGAAAAAATACAAGTGTGAAAACAATCAAACTAAATTGCAATATATAACTTTATTGTAAGCAATTTTCTCTTGGTTTTGTTATAATTTATGAGCTCATTTTTCCTCTTTCCAGCCAATATTGTACCAGCTCAGTGGTCTAGTGGTTGAGTGCCTATTTTTAGGCTTGGCGGGTGTGGGTTCGATCTCTGCCTGGATCATAGCAAATACAATTAAAATGGGACCCGTTTCCTCCCTGTTTGACACTCAAGTTAAATTGACCAAACACAAATGAGTACAGAAAATAGTTTTATACATTACAGCTTGAAAAAAGTCAATATTATTTGGTTTTAGTCAAAAAATACTATTTTCGAGACTTCTGTGATTGATATGGGCCTAGTATTATTTTTCTAAATCTTGCAGGTAAATTTAAGAAAAACTTTCTTGTTCCGTTGGCAAATAATTTTGCTTATTTGGAGTAATGATTTTCTTATTTTACAATATTTTTTTCTTAAATTTCTGACTGTCCTTTTTGCAGTGCTCCTCTTGTGAAGGTGTTGGTGTCTGCAAACATGTGCGTATACTTGCAGTGTGTCTTTTCATTTTTTAAATGTGTGTCTGTGTGTGAGTGAGATCTTTAGTATGGCCACGCTAGCTCAGTTATGTTCTGTGTCCGTTGCAGCTGCTCTATCTTGTACGCGTGTATACTGTTTGATGTTGTGTACATCACAGACCTTCACTGACAGAGACTGGGGGTCGCTCTGAGGTTTCATTTCATGTTAACCTGATCAAAACTTGTTACACAAAATAGTGATGTGATATTGATGTACTCTTTGTTTTGCTTGAATGGAGAAAAATATGTGATTTCATCAAGCACCAATGAAAGCATCAGTCAGATTAAGATCAAGTGAAATAAAAAAATATAAAGAAAGAAAAAAACGTGATCTTGATGGTGCTTAATATAAACAAACATACAACAGACATCCTGTAGAAGTAAATACTTGCTTTGTTCCGAAGCCATACAGCCACACAAACAAGGGCCTCTGAAAACTGTTTGACAAATTTTTAGGGGGAGGGGCATGGTTAGTTTGGGGCTCCTAGTTTTGGCAGAGGTTCAATTTCCCCAGCCCCCAATAATCATTTAAAACTAGAGGACTATTCTATGGGCCTGTCAGTGTCCCTGCACATAAAAAAAACAAGCATACACAATGGCACAAAACCAGAGGGGAAAAAAATAGCCTAACATCTCAGTGGAGACGAGAGCTTCCTGGAACTATGGGAAAGATGGAGCTTCACAATAAGATCCAAAGGAGCTTCCGAACATGAAGCGGAAGAATAACACTAAAATGAGCACCTCTGAATCATAAATTAATCAAAGGGATACCTGGATGTTATTTTGGTTTTGTTGATGTGATTTTGCTTGTTTTATTTAATCACTCGGCTGTTCACGTTCCAATCTTTGAACATAAACTACAGAAAGATGTAACCTGATTAAATTCTGAATGTAACATTAGCACCCTTGTCAAGCAGAACGAGATGCTATTGTGTTCATTCGTACGTCACTTTTGGAGTGTGCGATGACTGCAAATGTCTGCTGGTATCAGACCGCAAATAAAGAAAAGTACCAGTCCAAAAATGTCTCGTATGTTCCAACTACTAAGGACCTATGCATTTTGCCCTTAGCCAAAGGTAAACAATTTAAAAATAATATACATTTTTGTGCCTCTGAAGTCTTGTGTTGTGGTTGGATGGCTATGTTTACATGAATTTGAATATGTGTATACATTAATATACAGTGTATAAAGCTTGCTAAAAAACAGAAATAAAGCTTTTGATCTTGAAAAGTTACAGAGCTCGGTAGGGGTCAGGTTGACAAAAACAAACATTGTAGACGTAAAATAACAAGTATAAAAAAAAACGTTCACAATCTTCAACAAACACCGGAGCCAAGTGCGAAACTAAAAGCTAAATTAACCCAAAACTCAAATAGTACAAATCTATTTGACTGCAGATTAAACTGAAGTCATTTGAATCTGCCAGCTGTCACCATGTGAGCTCATCTTCTCCTCTAAATGTTATTTTACTGTTTTTTTCCCCTTCCCTTTATTACAGGGACAGAATTTTCACTAACAGCCAAGGATGAAGCCAAAGGATTTTGGACTTGAGCCCAGCATGTAAATTTATCTGCCATTTCCAAACAATTTCCATCAAGAGCCATTCAGACTGTGTGGCAAGATAATTTGACTGCAGCTCAGCAGGAAAATGGCCACTGAAGCAGTGATGTTTGATTTATTTCATATTTGTATCCTTTACCATTTGTTGTAACCCCGCACCAAGACCGCGGCTGCATATAAGAGGAGGTTGTAAATAAAATATCTGACAATCTATAATGAATGGCGGAATTCATGGATGGATGCATTGAAGACGGGGATAATCTATCCAGCTATCTGTCTCATCAGAACAATCATACAGCATAACAGACTGCTGAACAATATATGACAAAAGATCAACAACTAAATAAAGCTAAATTAACATTTAAGACATTCCGCCGAATAAAGTTGTCAGCAGCGATATGTGGAAATGATTCCAGGATAAAAAATTGACACACAGCTTGTTTGTTGTGTTATGTGTGTGCTTGTGTCTTTTCCTGAGCTTGTCAAGGCCACGCTGCGTCCTCGTGACACAAAGGAAAAGCTCAAACCAAAAGGCAGGAAGCTTTTCCTAACCCGACATCAGAAAAGCCACACAGAAGCTTCAAAGACCACAATGGGAATTTACGGGGCGGGAGAAAAATGCATTCTTGGATGAATTGTGATTTACATGTAGACAATTCCGATTAGGTTATAGATATAATTTGTTAAAAAATATAAAGCTGGCAGACAGAAAAAAGTGGAACATGGAAGAAGAGCCTGGCCAAGTGAGGGAGAAGAGAGGACTGTGCCATAGCATGCCTTTTAAAAAATCTGATGCATTCAACAATATTGATACATACATATCGAGAAGAAGAGTCAAGTCACAACATGTCAGGAGCAGGAGCATGTAAGCATGTAAGCCACCGCCAACATTTTCTACCAAATGGGAATTAATAGCAATGCTTGGTCTCTATACTTCTTATACTTGTACAACTTTGTGTTAATAAAAACTGATATGATTGAGACATGTCACGGAAATAACTTGCTTCTTATCTCCTCTCAGTTGCACAACAAATATATGTTTGTGTCTATGAAACCCAACATGAGATTAAAATTAAAAATGTTTTAAATAAAAGTATAAATAACATGTAATATGAATGTATAATTTTTTATTTACAATAAAATACAATTATCTGCACAAAATGTAAAACATACACAATTATCATGAACCCAGCTGAAAAATGATCTGCACTTGTCAGAAAAAGGACAATGATTGATTATTGAATCTTTCTTGCCTAATTTAAAACATGTTGGATGGCAGGAGTATGTTTCCCCCTTTGAGACATGTGGCAGCTGTGCTGTGGCACATTGGTGTGCCGTGAGAGATCATCAGGTGTGCCACAAGAAATTATCCACTTACCAGTGACTACATCTCAAACCTTACACTTACATTCTTATCTTTTAGTGTCAGCAGGTTGGTACTAGAGCATTCTGTGTTCTACTCTGAATTGCCCTCATCACAGAAATGTAGAAATGTTTACATGTACTTATTTCTACACTATGACATTTGGTTCAACCGGAAATAACATGCAACTATCTTTTGCCTTGCCTTGCTTGCATCTAGATTTTGGCCTGATTTGCTGCCGCTTCACCTGTTTTTGCTTGGTGTTGTGCCGTGAGATTTTGCTAATGTCAAATATGTACCTTTCCTCAATAAAGATTGGGAAACACTGATTTAACTTATGAAAGCGGCACTACAGGCTTTTGTATAATGGCACCCTTTCAAATGAGTACCATGAATGCTTCCATTATAGTTGATCACAATGGCATTTCTTCATTCATTAAATGATTGCAACGAAAAACTTTTTAGAGGAGTTTCATCATCGTGTTGGGATTCACTCTAAATTCAGGTTGTGTTTGAAGGCTGATTATGTCATAAAGCTGCGGCACGTCTTCAAATGCAAATCCAAAATGTAGCCAAAGCTATCGGTAGGTAAATTGTCAATATCAAAACCAAAGTTTCTAGTGGAAAAGCAATCTTTATTGTGTATGTTCAAAATTCAAGTAGCATCTGTTGTATTGGCACTGTTATACTATTATTGTACTTTCAACTATAAAACGCTCCATTGCAAATGAAAGGTGTAGTGACTAGAGACATCTGTATCTCTCAGTTACTGAGCGGTTAAATAAAACGATCTAATGTCCCTCAGGGATCAATGAAGCTTCATTCAAAGCACAAACCAGTGCTGAAAAGGGAGACATAATACATATTCATTACGCTTTCTAACATCTTTTCATTCCACTGACTTTCACAAGGACGTACATCCCTTTGATAAGCTTTAATTGATTAAACCCGCGACATCGGTCTCAGGCAACACAGCGGCCATCCTGACTATGATGGAACCTGTGTAACGTCAAACTAGCATCTGTATATGATCCGAATTATCATCTTTTATTTCAGAATGAGGTTCTTTTCTTTTTTTGGGGAGAGAGTCAATATTCCACATTACAATTCATTCACAGTTTCTCTAATGTCCGAACACTTTTGTTATCTTTCTCAACAAGAAAAATAAAACAACTCAGCTGTAGTTATTTGCTGCTGAAAGGAAGATTGACATTGCTTTGCAGTTTATGTGAACTTTCAGTAAATACTTTGGCATCATAACAATTTTATTCTTTACAATTCAGATTTGCATGCATAAAATAAAATGTTATTCATCAAAAAATACCATAATACTAATTAGACATGATTCTGAGCATGATTTTTTTTTTTGTACTTTTCCATGAAAAGTCTTAATCACTTATTTTTGTTGAATGTTGTCTCATATGTTGTTGTTTTTTTGTGAGCTAATTGCATTTTAGTCTGCAGTGTTTTGTCTGTAATGTCTTGTTAGCCATTCCTTTAGATTTGTATGTGTAGTGCCATTAATTATTTGTGATCCGGCTGTTCCTACTTTTATGGTTTGTCTTTGTCACTGACTTTTGGATCGTGCACTTCATTTTATTTTATTCCTTAGTAATGCTCTAAATGTTAACTTTAGAGCTACAGTTGCAAGTGTAATGACACCGACCCCCCTCCCCCCCAAAAAAAACATATACAATGCATACTATTTCATTTGGAATAAAATAGTAAATTCATTGCAGTACAAAAGTTACAATTTCAAGAACTACTGACCTGGTGGCAGTGCGGGTTTGATTCTCTGCCATACGAGTACGAACTTCTTTCTGTTTTACCTGCAGACAGAAAAAAAACCCAATGTTTTAAACAAATACGTGTACAACGTTAGAAGATGGCACATTGAAAATTATTTGGGGAAACAATATAGAGTCTTGCATGGGTTCAAGTTATATATTTAACACACACACATGTGAAGGAATGTTATTCATATGAACCTAATAAATACAAAAATGCTAGATTAGTAGTATATTAAATATTCCTTTGTTCAATCTGTTTTGACAGTAATAGTCACTTTAAGACTCTGACAAATTTTTGATCTGACTACAGGGGTAAAATCAGTCAAGAGTAGCTATTATTTATATTGTTATTATCATAAAATGATTAAGCAATATAATTTGTAATGCAAAAATTCCGATGTGTAATCCATTTGTACAGTATGTCGGCTCCAAAAGCTTTGACCTCCCTCTTATGAATTTTTTGTTGACATAAAAAATGACAACCACCTCTCCCTTGGCTCCTTAAACACACGCCAAGTACTGATCACACGTGACCGTTGGCAGGTACCCGACCACCATTTTTATACACAATTTGAGTATGTGTGTCTGGGAAAACAGAGGCGTCTGATAAATCGAGAGCATGTCCAGACCACCGCAGCGTTTTGACAAAAAAAGAAAAAAAGCAGCTAATTTCCCCTCAAGCTTTTGAACAGGCGTTCCTGCTCTCCTCGGAACTGCGGGACCACTTTAAGCCTATTTTTACCACGCAAACCTTTTTGGATAAAGCCTTAAATCTTCAGCCAGTCTAAATATCAAACCGCTGCTAGTGTATAATTACATTCTGTGGTTGGTGCAGGCATACGCGATGAAATGAAGGGGCTTTATAGTGAGCGTGTGTGGAGGAAAATGAAGCGTGTACATGGTGAAGGGTTTGAATCAGGCATGTATAGATGGGGCTGAATACACGCCAACATGGTAGTCGATGCAGAAGAGGTTGATAATTAGAGGCGTAGTAAGTGGGAATGTGGTTGTCAGTGTGTGCGTGTGTGTGTGCATGTGTGTAGTTGTGCATGCGACTGATCCAGGGGCCTCAACTTCAGCTACCACTGATGCCAGCTGGACTGGTTTGGCACATATACAAAGACACCCCCCCTTACCCCCACACACTCCCACCACACACACGTACATGTACTGACAATCACTGGCACACAACAGACCCACGCATGTAAACGTGTGCTTATACAGGGTAGCCTGAGATATATGTATATATATATATATATATATATATATATATATATATATATATATATATATATATATATATGGAGTTTGCATGTTCTCCCCGTGCTTGCATGGGTTTCCTCCGGGTACTCCGGTTTCCTCCCACATTCCAAAGACATGCATGGCAGGTTAATTGAACACTCCAAATTGTCCATAGGTGTGATTGTGAGTGTGGATGGTTGTTTGTCTCTGTGTGCCCTGCGATTGGCTGGCAACCAGTTCAGGGTGTACACCGCCTACTGCCCGAAGCCAGCTGGGATAGGCTCCAGTGCCCCCCGCGACCCTTGTGAGGACTAAGCGGTTAAGAAAATGGATGGATGGATGGATGTATATAGATATAGATATATAGATATAGATATAGATATAGATATAGATATAGATATAGATATAGATATGATTTTTGTCAAATAGATATTTAACTCATTCACTCCCAGCCATTTTTACTGAACCAACCCCCTTCGCTCCCGGCTGTTTAACTGGATTTTGCAAAGCCCACAGAATATTGTGTTCTATTACTATAAAAACATGGAACCTACCCAAAAAAAAAAAAGATTAGTGTCTGTTCTTTCATCAGGAAAAAAAAGGATATTTGTATTTGTTTCCGTCTTGTAGCAATTAGCATTAGAATATAGCTATTTTTCATCATTATTCACAAATCTGTTTAAACAGTGAGGGAAAGAGCTTTTTGCAACATGGCCCTGGTTGATCTCTTATACTCTGCTGCCACCTGCTGTCCGTTTTTGTAATAACTACCATTGCTTCACCTGTTCTCTGCAGTTCGGAGGCTGCATCAAAGCCTTCTGTATGCTCTAACATAAAAAAACAACAACATAAAAACGTATAAATACGTCTTTGGCAGCACGATTATATTAAAAATAGAACGTATTTATACATTTTTTGGTAACAAATGAGTTAAGGAATTACTGTGAGTTGTCTTTTTTGTCCATATTTTATTCTTGCCTGCAAAATGATTTTGTCTTAATTGTACTTACTACACCGATGACAAGTGAGTATAAATGAATAAATAAATAAATTAATTAATTAATTAAGAACAAACAGATAATACAACAAAATGCATTAAGTTCGAGTGGCGTCAGTCTCAATCACTCTTCAGCACAACTAAAAGTCATTCCTGGGCTCCTTGAACTTGTACTAAAACTTGTTTACAAGACATTTCTCAATTCCTTCAGATTCTACACAGCCTTGTTTATTTCTATATAAAAAAATAGGTTAAACCTGAACAAAGGGTACAAAATCTCAGAATGTTCTTTGCCAATACAAGGTCTTTTATGTGAATTTCATCTCGAAGTAGTAATCCTTGACCACAAAAATACTAACATTTCCTGTACTGTCAAACCCTGGATGTCTTTCACCAACACAAGCTCAGAAGGAGGACCTTGGACATTTAGACGCATCTTCATGACTCTCGAAGTCCAGCAACCAAACAAGCACTCCCTAACTAATATTTGCCCTAATTTTAAATTAACGATTAGTTAAAGTGAAATTGCAGTGAAATTATGGAGGGGGAAAAGATTTACGAAGTGTGAGGTCCTAGAAACAATTAGGAAGTGCTTAACTGCCCATGTGTTTATTCATCAGTCCCTGTATTTTTCAAACTATTGTTACACTTTCGAACCGGTAGACTCAAAATGCATTTTGTGGGTTAATTTGGGATTCGATGCTTTGTAGTGCCGTCAGGGAGATGATAGAGCAAGGGAAATTGCTTTTTTTAGGGCCTCCTCTGGCAAATTTAAATTACATTTGAAATGCATTTGATCAATATGTGTCAAACTTTTTATGCTTTCCACAATAAAAAGTGTAGTTGCTGTCCTGTGATAACACTACTGAAGGTCATTATGAAAAGATTGACAATCAGATCATAGCTGAAGTGAAAACAACATGTTACTAGTAGCCAAGCATAAATATATTTGTTTACTAGAAATTAGGGATGGGCGAGTGCCAATAAGTATCAGTATCGGGCCGATTATATTCCCTATTTCAAGGTATCGGTACTCGCAAAGGCGGCTGATACCATTATCGGTGTATTGATACCAGTGCCATTTTATGATCAAGTCGTATCGAACATGTTATTTATAGTAGGATTTTAATGCCCAATTTCTAGACTGATAAAACCACAAATAGCAAACCTCTCTAATATCAAAAGACCATATTCAAAGATCATTTATGAGCCTGACTTTGCGGACCTCTCCTCTTGCTCCCAGGAATCCAATGGTAACATTTGCCCCCACCCCAGTGACAAACCCAAACAAACTGGCTGTGTTGAGGACCCCCAAACAGAGCACTGCTTGTTAAGAGTGTGCTGGCTGCAAAGGTACAAAAGGTGGAGGAGGGGAGGTCAGTCCACTGGGCTGGATAATGCCCATAGAGAAGTCAGCGAGCAATGAGGACCAAATCCCCGCTAATCCACAATGCCGGGAGACACATAAGTTCCCTGGCAAGTTGAGAGGAACCATGATACTCAGCCAGACTATGAGCTAACACCACACGCTCTCTGAACAGGCCTGCCATTACTACGTTGCTTTTAAAAATGTGCCACATCCTAAATATAGAACCACAACAAACACATCAAGCATAGATGTAAAACAATTGTATCTACTATATAAAGAATTTGGCATAAATTCATAGAGGTTTCAAACACTTTGAATGAAACGGAATATTTTTATTAAATGTGTGTGTTAATGTTTTTGTTTTTTTTTGCCTTTTGGACCTCAGACCATAGTTAACTGAAAACTATACTATACTACTACTAATAATAATAATAATAATACATAAATAAATAAATAAATAAATAAATAAATAAAGCATCTGCTTTTTAAAATCTCAATAACAAAACAATATATTTGTTAAAAAAATAAATAAATAAAAAACATTTCAGTTTCACCTACTCATATTGACTCACTTTTATCATGTTAATATATTCATTAACTGACAATTAGGATGTATTTTCCTCAAAGATATTATTTGTCAGTTCCAGTTTGCACTCACTTTTAGTTGTGTTTTGATTGCAGTACAGACAGACTTTTTTATTTGGTAGATATAGTTTTATTT
This sequence comes from Vanacampus margaritifer, assembly GCF_051991255.1. Taxonomy (NCBI): domain Eukaryota; kingdom Metazoa; phylum Chordata; class Actinopteri; order Syngnathiformes; family Syngnathidae; genus Vanacampus; species Vanacampus margaritifer. The sequence continues at coordinate 15,484,592 of NC_135445.1, read as the reverse complement.
TTAAATAGTATTTTTTGTACAGAGAACAGGTATTGATACCGGGCCAATAACAGGCCTTATTTCAAGGTATTGTTACTCGGTACTTATGGCCGTTATGATCAGGAACATGTGTTCTATACAAAATATGTATTTTAAGGAAAAATGCTATATTGGGATTTAAATAGGTCTTTTTCACTGTTATTGTTTTTTAGAAAATGTTATGTATCAAAAGTACTATAGGTATCAGTACTTGGCATCAATATTGGTGACTACTGAAGAGTTGAGTACTACTGGTATCGGTCTAAAAAAAAAGTGGTATCAAACATCTGCATTAGTAACTGTTACTATAAATAGAGCTACGCAAGAACCAATACCAGGTCTCAGTATTGGCCGATACCAAGCCTTATTTCAAGGTATCAGCACTTGCGAGGGCAGCTGATACTGGTATCTTGTAGCTGTATAAATTAGAAATTAGAATAATTAAAAATTGTATGCAATTCAAGGAAAAATGCTATATAGGAATGCATAGCATCGCTGCCATGTGAAAAACACTTATGTCCATTTTTGTCTTTAAATTTTTTTTTTACATTTTTGGGATGAAACTGAATGCAGAATTCCCCAAAAATGTAAAACTAAAAAATGGAGAGAAATAAATCGACATAGGCCTACGAGTTTTTCCACATAGCAGAAATGATAGGTATTTGTTTAAAATGATCTGTCAATGTTTTAATTGGGGTGGGGAATTTTTGAAGATTTTCTGTATCACCAGTACTTGTCGGTACTTGATATCAGTATTGGTGACTACTCAAGAGATGAGTTCTCTTAAAAAAAAGTGGCATCAAACATATCTAACTATAAATATAATCTCTATTTCAGTAGGAAAAAAAGGCAATATTTTTCATAAATGTTGAAACCACTGCTCTGTATTTTACTCAACACTTCCTACTTTTATTTTAATTTTTTTTTAAATTTCACAACAACGAACAAACTTATTACTGTACTGTAGCCCCTTTTCCTGTCTGTCCTGTTTGACATCTATTGTGTGTTGGCATTCATTGCTCTTAATCAGAATGAAGAAAAAGATGCTGCAGGATGGAGTTGCTCACAGAATCAATGCCAATGTCTAGACTCTTTCTTTCCGAGCATGAGAGATACGTCAAGTCTTTGTTGGCGTGAAAGGAATCATTTAGAAGACATGATCTCCTTTGACATGCATATAATGAGTCGATTTGAATAAACAATATGACTAATAGTGTGATTTGCCGAGGATGGTGCGATGATGGCAAAGAAATAAAAGGGGTAGAGGAGAGAAGGGTGGTAAAGGGGGAAGGAAGATGGCTAGAAGAAGGGTTTAACTCCCTCTTCCTGTGTGCTTGTGTGTGTGTGTTCTGTGTGTGTGTGTGTGTGTGTTATGGGGGAGGGTGTGATGGTTGCTCTGCGCAGACATGAATCATTCTGAGCGATTCAAGCGTTTCCATGACATCGCTGGGCACCGGTCCAGAAGTTTCCACAAAGTCTAAAAGGTAGTGTCACACTCACTGATACACACACACACACACACACACACACACACACACACACACACTCTCAAATCACATACAACCAGACAACCAAAAACTCTTCTAGCGTTGAAATTGAAATTCAATATATGTATTCCCACGTAAAGCATAATATTCATTTGGAATCAATGTTAATTTAACAGACGACGGCCGATGAGTAACCCTCGTCTAACAGACCCCCCCCCCATACTCCCAGCAGGCATTTTTCTCTTGGCACTGGAGCGAGTGAATACATCAAACAGCAGATGAACGTATACGAGCGTCGAGATTGACTCAAGAGACGCCGCATCCAGCTCACATCTGTCCGTCTCTACCTTCAGCCATGCCGCGCAGCACGAGACAGCTGATATGGCCACAGTATTATTTCGGACGATGTCATTGATCTATCCAATCATCCATTTCCTGTTGAGGGTCTCGGGGAACGGGAGACTATCCGAGCTGAATGCCAAAAGGCCGGCTACACCGCGGACCGGTGGCCAGTCAATCAGAGGGGAGATATAAGCTACATTTATATGGCTTACACAATTGATATATGACGCATATTCAAAAATCAAAAAATTACAATTATTAATTAAAATAATAATAATCATAAGAATAAATAATTTGTGTCCGAAAATTTCCAGCCGCCATAGCACTTGTTCTCTGTTTTTGTGAGAGAGGCCCAAAGGCCAGTCCCCCTATCCTCGGTGCCAAAAAGTCCTCATTATCCAAACCCCATCCGAACACGTACATCAACCCCTCCTCCACCGGGCAACAATGGATAAACAGCACAAACAACAAATGCACAAACAACAAATGCTACTCCCAGGTAGCATTTGTGTATTTTAAGAATGACAAAAAACACTAGTACAAATCCTCATGATTTTTTTTATACAAAGGAAATAACAAATAAAATGATTTATTACTAACTTTTTCTCTTGATTTGAATTACATATGACCTGACATTAAAATTCTTTAGTGAAAATCATGTGAAAGCAAAGCGTAATTATGTATAACGGGTATAAATGTGTCGCTGTGTGTTGCTCTCAGACAAAACAGGGCTGCTGAAATGCGGCAGGCACTGCAGATTTTTGTTGGCGGGCTGACAGTGGCACGTCGGTGCCAAGCCCCGGCGGCGGAAACGACTAAAAGACGCATAAGGCTGGCATTAGAGCCCCAAATCTTCTCCCCCCTCCACCCTTACATCGCTTCTTCCCTTTTCTCCTTCTCTATTCTCGATCCATGGCATGGCATTTACTTTGGTTGGGGCCTGACTCCGTTTGGCATCACTCATAGTCGGCGGTGAATTTATCAATCTGTCTTTGGTTTGCTCTGATCTGTTGGGAGGTGGGAAATAAACATGGCACCTGAAACTCTGCAGGAGGTTTAGGAAGACTATTGTGTTGCTATGGTTCTTTTTTGTTATTGTTTTGTTTTTTCGATATCACCTTGCTTTTTGGTCTACGCTACCTCCGAGTCCTCCTTTCATAATTGTTGCTGAATGAAAATTTCAAAGGATTCCAGGTTGTATATTTTCCTCACAATAATCATTGTCTTTGTGTTGAGGATTTTGGGCAGCACTTCCACCCAAACCTTGGCCACAATAGCATCTGGAGTTAACATCCACGAGGCACTAAGCCTTTGTTTCTCCAAAAACAAACAAAGAAAATAACATACTCTAATTATGCTCGCAAGACAATGAAACACGCACACACAAAAGAACAAAATCTGCCGTAAAACATTCAGGATTACCTACAACTAAATGTCTGTGTGTGTTTGGAGTCCTTCTATCAATGATGAGACAATATTTAGTAAGGAAAAAGGATACTAAATTATGTTCTGGTATTGTGTGGCAGACAGATGACAACTGCTAATGCTGAATTGAAAAGGCTCTTAGAGATGGATTTAACACGTTTCCTCTTGTCTTCGGGCTTGCGACGGATGCGAAATGACGCAGGCAGACAAAGGGAGAGGTAGCAACAAGAGGAAAGGTGTGAAATTTTGAATTAGCAGCACAATATGGTTAGTATTAAAGTGCGTCACAATGAGCTGCGCAGACGACACAGCATAAGGCGGCACACTCACACGGTCTGACTAAATAAATACGCACGCTTGTGACCTAGAAGCTTTTCATGTCACTAACAGGAGGCCCAAAACACGAGAAGAGCGTGTTATACATTAAAAACAAATTCCCTTCTCATTTCCCAAAATGTCCTTCTTGGATAAACCAATGTGACAGGAGTTAACATCCATTTCTTTGCTTAGTGTGCACAAACAATAGGGATGATTTTTTTTTTACATTTTCATTATGTTAAATGTCATTTCTGTTTCGGTTGACATACATGTAGTGCTTTTTTGAGACACAAATTTTCACATCTTCAAACTTTTTTTTTTTTAACTCCTGTAAATGTATTTATGGATTACACACACACACAAAAAAATATTGTTTCCTCCATCATTTACATCATTAACATGCAAAGACGTATTCCTACTACCAACAAAAGTTGTTGATGGTTCCTGACAAACAGATTATAAAAAAAAATTCAACTTGGAGCTGACATTGTTTAATTGTCGGATGAACTCGTACCCATCTGTCCACTTATGGTTGTGTGTTGCTCGTTAAATGAGGTGTGGTCAGGTGCATTGTGGGCTCATTCTTCTCATAATGCAAGTCAAAGCCTTTAATGCCAATCGTACAGTACTAAGGTGAATGACACAGTGCATTTACTGTTAATTAAAGGGCACCTTATTAAGACGATGAGATGGAGCTGCTCAATGAGCATACTGGTACACTATTTTGTTAACAAGGTAGTATAATGACTTCAGCCAGAACTCATCCGCAGCGTGCGCGCACACACACACACACACACACACACACACGCACACGCACGCACGCACAGTTCAATGTCGTACTGTTTAAAACAAACACGCTCCCTCCTGGGTCATTTTGATCATTGAGTCATTATGAAGCACAGTAATAGCTATGCGGGTATTTCTGTATGAGCAAGGGAACGTCTAGCTGACTTTTCTGTTTCCCTACAACCTGAATATAAATTATTTAAAGCAGAGGCAGAGAGTAACGTGGTAGTCAATATTACTCATAATTTACTCACTACTGTGCCTGTTGACCTCATGGTGTTAAAATTCTTATTTACTTAGAACTCACTCACATTACACAAACTACTTTTTTCAAAGGAACGCTTCCATAACGTTTAAAGGCAACCATACTCAACTCAACTCAATTATATTTTTTACAAAGCACTTTAAAACAAACATCGGTGCATATTAAGTGCTGTACATGGAGTAAAATAAAGACAGGTCAAACGAAATAACAAATTAAGAAATATCATAAGCAGGTAAGTAGGTAAGCAAATAAGTAAATAAAATAATAAATAATAAATTAGTACACAAGATAAATTAATAAGTATCATAAGTGGGTAAGTAAATAAATACATAAAATAAATGTATATTTTTAAATTGTACATTTTCTATTTGAATCTCATGCATACGCAGTCAATCAATAATGCCAAAAAGTGCCCCATTGATTACTGAATGTGTCTCGTGATTCTGCTTTTTATGTCTAAGAGGAAATTGTAACTACTGTATATTCTTCCTTCCTCATTCAACCTGTTTCACTTTATGGGAAGACATGAGGAGGAGGGGAGATCCATTCGAGATGGATGACAGGGCAGGTGTTGTCAGACTAGAGGGTCAAAGGTCAAAGAATGCCAGGGTCCAGCATCACACTCTGATTTATCCTGTCATACCTGTTGTGTCGAAACACGTGTCTTTCTCTTCTCTTGTACGGTAATTCTTTCTCCCTGCACTGAAAATGTTTCTTCTCAAGCTCAATGATTATTTTTCCTGCCTTTTGTCTGTTTAGCCGCATCCTTTTGTAGTAGAAATGTTAAGATAATTGGTTTTTGAATTGTTTGAAACAGTTCACCAAAAACTGTTCCTTGGTTTGAAGTTCACATTTCGGTTCATATTTGAGAACAACATGCAAAACATAAAATGGCTCATCTATTGTGTAAACAGGAACAATAATTACTTAACTCATTCACTGGCAATCAAATAAATTCATTAAAAAAAATGTACAATAACAAATTCTAAGTTTTCATATTCATAAAAAAAAAGTTAAACTAATAGAAATAGTTCATTTTTGACGTTTATAGCCGTCAACGGCAGTGAATTAATAAAAAAGAAAAAGAAGAAAGAAAATATTATTAAAAATTTGGGGCGTCAGGCGATTAAAGTTTTTAATCGTAATTAATCGCATGACAGTAGTTAACTCGCGATTAATCACAAATTTTATGTACAAAACAAAATGAACAATAAAAAAATCTAGATTTTCAAGAAAAGTGGAAAAAATGTTAAACTAATACAAATAGTTCAAATAAATTTTTTTGACGTTTAGAGCCGTCAATGGCAGTTAATGAGTTAATAATTCATTAAATAAGGAATATAAAAACATGTACACTGTTGGCAGTAAATTCTCCAATAAATTAACAATTCTCAAAAACACAAAATAATAAAGTCATAATAGTAATATGTGACAGTGAGCGTATATCTTATTTGTTCTTTATTTTTACTAGAAAGTGCGACATCAGTAATTTGTCTTTTTTTTTTACTTCACTTAGTAGTGGCCAAAAGTGAATGCCGCTGAAATTGGAATTTCACTGCGCTAGTTTGTGTGTGTGCACATGCATGACTGATATTTATATTTGTGTGATACCATTGCAAATGAGTTAACACATACAGTATGACGTGAAGTCAAAAGAATATTGCTAGTTTCGAGAGGCTGAGCTGCACTGTTTTTGTTTAGAGTATTAGGCTACGTTCACACTGCAGGCCTTAATGCTCAATTCCGATATTTTTGGAGTAAGCGTTCACATTACCTATTAATTGTGACCTCAGTCTGTCTGCTGTGTGAACGTAATGTGTCCGCAAAGTGACCCGCATGCGCAGAAAAAGATACAAAGTCACTCACAACGCTGTGTTTGCGGAAGTAAATACGTATGGTCAAGCATGTCAGGGCCACGGACTTTTATAAGTCCGTCGTCGGGGCTCATATTTTTACCATCTTATATCTACGGAGGAGTGACGGAGGAGGAGGTAGAAATAATAATTTGTGAAAATGAGGCGAGCTTGTTCGAGCGCCTCATCTCACGGGCACCTCCCCCTTTTTTTTTTTTTAGCTTAGGCCATTAAACTTCATGTCTCTTAATATGCTTCAAATCTTTCTCAACAAAAAAAGAAAAAAACACATTATGATCATTTGTACAATTACATGTGAACCTGATTGTTAAATTGGAAATGATATTTTAGGCGAGTAATGGATTGTTGAATATACTGGTTAATGTTACAAGATTAACAATCATACAAGTCACTAAAGGGATATGAGGAAAAATAAATAAATACAAATTTAGCAATAGTCAAACTAACATATGAACTAACGTGGAAATAACTTTGCCTACTCCTGTAAACTTCATATGTACACATAATTGTTTCACTTGGGAAAATAATTATCTGTGCATGTATTCAAAACAATGCATATGCCCAAATGTATTGGTAAACCTAATTCCTCTTGGACAGTGTCAGCGTATTATAAGTCTTTTATTTTATTTTATTTTTTACAGTGATCCACTGCACAACCAAACTTTCCGCCACAACTTACCCCCGTATTTCCTCTACTTACACCCCCTGTTGTGTTTGGCCTGACTCCCAACTTAAAACCTGTATTTAGACTAATGTGACAACGTGTGAACACCTGCATGGCTGTCACTTGAGTGGCACAGCATCTGACCACCACATCACTAATATGCTTTGTGTGATTTCCGAATGACCACCTGACTGCACATAATGACATATCTGCTCCCACACACTTCTCGGGAGATGATGATCAGAGCGGCCTCATCCCAGCAGGACAGACTTGCCTGACGTGGTTCGACAAGGGAAATGAGAAGGGTGGGAATACATAGACAGCTGGAGAATTGTCAAGAATGGAAGGAGGTGGACAGAAGTCATCGAGCACATTTTCAAATGCAAAAAAAAAAGATGGCCGTCACCTGCTTTCAACAAGATGCACACATGGAGACAAGTGTCAGGTAAACAAAGCGTGCGGCCCAACAATGATTTTCCAGCTGTCACTTTATACTGTACTAATGTATTTGTGCTTTTCATATCTTCCATTGAGGCTGGAACAGTGAAGCATGTGCTAAATCGATCACTGTCTACCCCAATGTCAACGGTTTAACCGATTTGTGTGTCCATGTTCTCCCCATGTAGGCCTACATGACTTTCTGGTTTTGTCCCATGCACATTCCAAAACTATAAATGTTAGTTTAATTGAAGACTCTAAATTAGCCAATTAGTTTCCATGTTAAATGGTTGGTTGTCTATACAGTATGTGCACTTTGCTTGACTATAGCGACCAGTTCAGGGTCAACTGGGATAGGCTTATGTTATGACCCTAATCAGGATAAGTGCTAAAAGATATCAAACCTTTGTGATGTCAAAGCTGAACTTCTTACAGGTCCAAGAGGTCACATTTAGATGTTTGAATATACTTTCAAATATGTTCAGACGTACTTGTAGGTTAAATGCTTAAAACTTTTTTTTTTTTTGCCTATAATGCCACGGCGATATGCGCATGGAAGTAGTTAAAGCGTATGTGCAAGGACCTGACAAGGACAATGAACCAACAAGCACTGGAAAAAAAACTGTGAACTAAATACAAACAAACTGACGAGACAAGAGACACCTGGACAAGACACAAATGGCTGAGGGAGCTGATTGGCTGACACAAGGGAGCAAGTTGACAAGCACAGATGACCACAGTATCGAGACAGCTATTGACAAAAGGGATACAGGGAATATACCAAGTCCTTCCAACATGAGTTAACTTTAGAATGAACAATTTGGGGAAAACATGTTTTATTGTAAATTTAGATATAAATTTACATATAAAATGTGCAATTCATTTGCAATTAATTGCGAGTTAATTATTGAAGTCATGCAATTAATTACGATTAATTAGTATCTTAGCGCTTTACTAATTGCAATCCACTATAGGTTTAAACACAAACCAAGCTGTGAAATTAACCATTTTACTTTCTCACAGAGGGAGAAATGTTGTCATTAGTCTTGTAGTAGCTGGACTCCCTGATCGTGTCACACTGCTTTCTCAACCTATACAGACATAAATTGGGAATTAAAGCGGTCACCCACAGTCCCATTCAGACTGTGCCAACAACTGCCATGGCACTGCCCTGGATGCATGGGAACCATTTTACTCCCCGTCTGCTACCATGGAAACTAACGGTCGGGACATAAAGGCAGTGATTCCGAGTGAAACATGGCATGCAACTAAGTCAGCACGATCGCTCTGTTGAATTTTCTTCTCTCGTTGCTCAGACCCTTTCTATATACGTTGTTGAACTTGAAATGGCATGAACAAAATGTATTTCACCAAGATTTTATGATACAGTCAGAAAGCAGCAAAACCAACAAACTGTTTAGAATTTTTCTCAGGTAAAGATTGATAATTGAAAATATCCATCCATTCATTTTTATTTTTTTTATACCATTCTGTTCAGGGGGATGGGGAGCTGGAGCACATTTCAGCTGACTTTGGGCACTAATAGACCAACAACACTCACACAATGACATTATCACTAAATGGGAACTGGACGGGCGGCACCAAAGTCAGTTAAGTTAATGATTAAAACATATTATGAAAAGGGAGAAATGTAAGATGGGCCAAATAGAAAAAACGAATAGAAGAGAGCACAGTAAACTTTGTTTTTGACATGTCAAATTAAAAATCAAACAGATTAAATTTGGAAGAAACTTGGCTTGACTTTGGTCAGTCCTTTCATTTAGACAGTTGAGTCAGATTTTTTTATTTTAATTGTTTTTGTTTATTCACATCTTCGAGCACTCCTACCACATATTCTATAATTATCGTGTGTTTGTGTGTGCATGTGTGGAGAAAGGGGCGGGGGTAGGTGATTGGTTGCAACAGCTGGAGAGAAAAAGGAGAACACAGCTGCAGAGAGAGAAGAGAAGACGGCGAGAGGAGGACGACCTAACAGTGGACACTGGAAAGACTGAGTGGATCGAAGAAAAAAAAGCTTTAAAAAAGAAATGCAAAGCAAGACGCGGGTCAAATTGCATGGAATGACCACCATGACAGTGTCAATGTCTATAAGTTACTTGGGTGTGACAAGTAATTTGCGAAATACACTGCTTTTTGGACCAAAACACAATGCATATTTTCGACATACCAAAGAAATTATAATGTACAGCATTTCTTACACTTTTTTTTCAGCCTGTGTAATGTTTAAAAATCCTGTGCCATGCCACACTTATATTTACTTTCCCATTTTTTTCCTATATAATTAGCCTGGATGATGGTTGGAAACTGTAACCATAAAAGTGTAAAACAGCAGTTAAATTATATAATGGTTTAAAATTGACACAAAGCTGCCACTGTTTACAATTAACCTGATAATGATTTATGATGTTTTACATTTGTTAAACATAAACAAGAGAACTTCAGACAATTCACAACTTGCATGCTTGCAAGTATAAATAATAAAAATAAATAACGAAATAATGAAATAACGAAATAAAAAAATAAATAAAATAAAATTAAAATAAATAAATATTATGCTTAATGATGTTTACAGGAGGAAACTTGTTTTTTTTTTAATTTTTTATTAAAGAATTATAACTGTAATTCAACAAAAGATGTCTCTGCCAAATCTAATATTGGGGTTTAGGAACTGAGCGATAAAAGAAAAAAGAGTCACATACCGTCCACTTGTTCTTTTTTTTTTTCACTAAATTTGTGACCACCCCGTCACAAAACTCCCCAACCCCACCACCGCCCCTGCCCCTATACTAACTGCCTACGAGCTGTATAAATCTAATCTGTACATATGCCGGATACAGTAGTCTGCTCGGGCTATCGGCTATCCAGTTATATATTCAGATCAGTGCATTAACTAGGGCCAAGCTAACGAAAGGGTAATGATTATTTAGCTCTTACTGCGTCTTTCCATTGTCATTTGTACAAAAAATCAGAAATTGGAAAATGAATCGTTATCTGTTTTCATTGTCATTTTGGTGCGATTTTTCTTTTCTTTCTGAAAAACGAATGAACGTAAGATACACAGATTCATATATTAATATACAGATCTATACTATGTGGACTTCTGTGTTCTTCACAGTTTCCTATCGAAAAAAACATTTTAACATATTTCTAAACAGAAAATAAAGGCCACAAAACTCTCCATCATCCTATTAAATATTTAAATATGCAAATGTAGTGACCACCCAGAAGTGAGCACCACATGAAGAGAGACGAGTGACACACAGCGTGTGAGGGAATTTTTGGGTTGATTTTGCTTCATGATTCCTCATTCCACAGTCGAGAGCATCAGTAGCCATCATATAATACATACACACACACACACACAGTACGTTGAGGCAGCAAGCAGCAAGCTAGCGCTTAAAGCAAAACTGGGCTTCCATGGCCATCCATTATCAGTGACAAGCTAAATGTACCATGGTACACCATATGGTACTGAGAGAGAGAGAGAGAGAGAGAGAGAGAGAGAGAGAGAGAGAGAGAGAGAGAGAGAGAGAGAGAGAGAGAGAGAGAGAGAGAGAGAGAGAGAAAGAGAGAGAGAAAGAGAGACTGACTAAGTGAACTGTGGACAGTGAGTTCAAGATGAGCTGAAGTAAACAGAGGCAAAAAGAAAATGAGAGTATTACGTACCTTAATTCTAGGGATGTTTGAAACCACTTTTGTCTTGATACCACTAGTAATTTTGATGCATAACATTTCTCCCAAAATACAATGACATATAATTGTAAATAGAGACCTATATATCCCAGTGTAGCATTTTCCTTAAAACTGCATGAAATTGAAGGCAATTTTTTGTTCTTCTCATTTCAAATTCCTAGTATCTGACCGTAAAACGGCCACAAGAACAACAACGTCGCGAGTACGATACCTTGAAATAAGGTCTGGTATTGGCCATTGGCCATACTTGCCCATTCTTAATTAAATTCAAACAAAATACTAGCTTTGACCAGGATACTTGTTTGCCCATTCAAATTTGTTTGACAGCTTTTGCTTTGTTGGTATCCTTGAAAAATCGAACATACAGTATACTGGTATCCTCAAATCCTTATTTTCTCAAAATTAAATTTTTTTTGAACATTAAAGGGGGAAAAAAAAGTTTTTTTGTGTGCATTTCTGTGTTAATGAGAGACTCCTCAATTAGTGCGGGTAACAGGCTACTAAAAGATAGCTAGCATTGTAAATATGATTGTACATGCATGGGGTGTTGGTTGAGAGGTGTAAGTGGTATAATGGAAAAAAAACGAAGAACATTTTTTTACTTTGTAGCAACAGTGTATCATTGGTGGTGATTGGTGAATAAGTACATGTACGTGGTGTATTGATTGGTGTGTACACTTACATTGTTTTTAATGCATTGCTTATGTATTTCTTGACACGTCTGGAAAGAAAGAAAGAAAGAAAGAAAGAAAGAAAGAAAGAAGAAAGTGAAGTACTGCCGTCTTGTCTTCCTAAGTTTGGAGTAAGGCTGCCACCTGGCAAACCTCTACAGGCAATCACACCAGTCAGTACCTGTCACAGAATTTAAACCAGCCCAGCATGGACAGAATAAACAGAATGGCGCAATAAGCAGCAAAACCTAAAGTGCAGTTTTTGTTGTTTTGTTTTCTTTTTTTTCAACTTTGCAAACACACACGCATGCACGCGCGCACACACACGTTTGTTTTACTATCTTTGTGGGGCCATCTCATTGACCTAATTCATTTCCTAGCCCCTTCCCTTAACCCCAACCATCAAGAATGATTGCCTACCCCTATTCCTTACCCTAACCTCAACCATAACTCAATTCAAACCTAAACTCTAAAACCAAGTCTTGACCCTCAAAAAGAGGTCTAAACTTGTGGGGCCCAGCAAAATGGCCCCATATGGTGGGCCCCACAACTCTGTGAAATCCCGAAATGTTGGCCCCACTATGTAACAAAAAGAAGACCACACACACACACACACACACACACACACACACACACACACACACACACACGGTTGTTAAGGCTGTTACCTAAAAGCCTCCAGCAGGAAACATCTGTGCAGACAAAACAGACACATTCAGTTTAGAGAAAACCACAAACAGGACAACTTTAAACACACACACACATGCGCGCGCGCACACACACACACACACACACACACACACACGGTTATCTCCAGATATTTACATCCAGAGGAATTGAAATTGAATTCATTGATATGATACTGAAGTTTACTATATAATTTGAACATAAACATACTTAAAGGGGAAGTCAACTACAACAACAATCTGTATCCCCAACCTTTTAGGAAAATGTTCTTAACAATAATGCAAACTATTTTGTATGCGTCCCCACTAGTCTGAATGGACTATTTTTCTGACTAATATTGCCTTTGTGCAATATGAATGAAACAGCAAAATTTACACGTTTTTATCCATCTCAGGGATCAGCTCATCTGTTTTCTGAGTTGGATCATGTGACATTCGCAAGCTGAGCCATGATTGGTTGTTACCTAAGCCCTGAGCAACTGTGATGTCATTTTCAGTCGACAGCAAGTAGCAAAATGGTCAAACCCTAAGATGGATAAAAACAAATACAATATCAATCACAACGCCGTGTTTAGACTAGTAGGGCTGAATAGAACTTTTTTTGGGGGTCTGACTTCCCGTTTAACCTTATAGAGAGTCAAATGTTGTCAACATGGTAAACTTGAATTTCTACAAAATAAGAAACAGCAAAACATAGTGGCGAATAACAATCTATCATTGGTTATTATTTATAAAATTAAATGAATAGAGCAGAAGGTGACTTCACTATTGAAGAGGAAGTAAAGAAAATGACATGAGGGGAAGATGATGAAGTGATAGAAGTGAAAAGCCAGAGCGAAGGCGATTGTTTGGAAGTCTGAAAAAAGAAGGAAAGTGTGGGTGACAAAGGAAGGAAGGAAGGAATGAAGTAATGATATGAGGATAGACGGCTCGATGCGAGGGAACAAAGCCAACTGGAGGAAATGAATGAGCACAAGTATAGGAAAGACCAAAACAAAGGACCGGAAGAATGGTTTCATGTCCAAAATTGTTATTAAAAAAGACTTCAATTGAGATCAATCCAACATCCCCCTCCCCACCCCGTGGCAACATGCACGCACAAACATACACATACAAGCAGGCAGTGCATTTTCACTTCCAAGTACAGTATTACGTTCATAAGATCAAATGGTTCGAAAATTTGGGATAGCACAGCGTACGCTCATACGCACTCACGCACGCACGCACGCACACACAGCACAGTTAGTTTCATTACAAAGACTGAGCCCGTGCCATTCTGCTGCAAAGGAGGCAATGCCACATTGGCAAGGCCCAGGGGGCAACTGCTATCTCGTGCCAACACTTCACACACGCGCACACACACACGTGCAACACAACACATCAGTATTCCAACACTGTTGCAGCGGCGACTCCTCCGCCGGCTTAGTGTGACTTTATGTTCAGTGTGGCACATTGCGCTTTCAAAACCACTATTAGGATGTTTATACTTCACACAACTCCCCATTTTAAACACACAGGGAAAACGTATTTGAATATTTTTCTCAAATGTAAATTACGGGATGAGCTTCTAATCTATGTGTTGACTTTCACATTTTGCTTGTGGAAAAAGGCGCACGGAACACGAAGCTCTATCAACATTTCACTAAATGTCACTAAATGACAGTAATTATTATTACAATCATTACTGTGCACATCATTAGGGTTGTCTGCGTTCTACATTCATTTTTTTGTGATTGCTCCTATGCTAAGCAGACATTACGAGGAGGTTGAAGGCCACAATGAAACAGCACTTTACTGAGATTATCCGGCTTTAACCTGAACAAACTCAAAACCGTGTAATCTGTACACTTTTATTCTTCCTATGGATTAATACGATGACTCCACAATCCCCACCTCTTGTTTTATCTACTTAAATGAAAGTCTCCACATTTTAAATAGACTACGTGTCTTCAGAAATGATGACGATTTTTTTTCTTTGTATTTCGATGACAACGACGCTCCCAACTCATTTGAATGTATATTAGTGTCATGTATGTCACTTTTTTTTTCTTTAAGACTATTGCTAATCAATCATAAAGGCATGATCGCATCCGTTAGAGTCTCTTAATGGTTGTTTGACAAAGGAGACAGGCTGAAGATGATAGCAAGCTGCTACTGAGTGAGGTGTCACCATTAGCAGCGTTCAGGTGACGGACCACAGATACCAACCACACTGTTATCTGTCAGCATCATGTACAAGAACCACACGCATTGAAACACTCACACAAACACACACGCACAGTGCTTGTTGTTTTTTACACGTACAATATAAGGGAACCATTCATAAGGGTTAAGTCCAATCATTTTATATACATTTATATATCATACATATTATTTTCTGTCATGCTTGAAAAGTAAGACAACAGACAGATTATTTAGGTCACTTTTTTTTTTTTTTTATGAATTCATTTTGAAAAATAAAATAGAGGTGCAATAGAAAATAGATTGAATAATATAGACTTCCAATAAAAAAACAAAACAAAAAAAAACACTAAATTTGAATAGATAGTTGAAATAGTTACTGTATCAAATGCGCACTGGAATGCAGGTCTTTATTTGTCATTTTGTATTTGTTGCATGTCACGCATGCAATCAATTTCCAAAATTAGAGTAGCCTGGTACAAACAGACTAAGCTAAAAACTATATCTAGCTCATCTTGTGTAGAAGTTTAAAGTCATACTCTGTGCAGTGTTTAACACATGGGAAGTCTACGGCTCGCCACACCTGCCCTAAATTAACAGCGCTCATGTTTTATGTTTTTTTTTTAAATAATGATGATAATAATCATAATAATAATACAATTGTTGGGCTGTTCTTTAAAATAAATTATGCTAATGCTAAAACCTGATTAATGATGATTGCATTGAAATTAATTGACTTTTTTATATAGCGTTTTATCTACACTTAGATGTAAAAAATGTTATCCTGTTTTACAAAAAAACTGAAAAAATAATTAAAGTGTACTTTTATTGATTAAAATGTAAATTTGTTATTTACACTTATCCCAATTAGATTTACTTGCGTTCCTGAATTATTATTTTTTTGGGTGTGCTTGAATTGAAGTGCTGCTCGATTAATGTGTGACTTTTCAGAGATGCCCAACTGAGCGGCTTCAACGCTCAAAATGGTGAAACTTCAAAAGTTCACTCAAAATGAAAGAGTCCACATTAAAGCACTCCGTAACATTGGAAGGTTTATGAGACAAACAGGTGGCGGTGGTCTAATAAAGTTGTCAAACACTGTCTATTTAAATACTATAAATGAAGAAATGCAAGAAACATACAGCGCATACAGTGCATAGAATTTGCTAGCAAAGCGCTACTGGGTTGACTCAAATTATTGAATTCTTTCTATGCGTCTTAACACACATTTAGAAATAAAATATATATATTTTTAAATACCATTGTAATGCATACTATAACATTACTATTCATTTTTAAAGTGCATAATATCCTAGTAAACCTTGAGATGTGGTGTAGAACAGTGCAGCATTATACTGAGGTGTTCCTAATGTAATGACCTTCTCATGCAACCAAAAATGTGTGCTGTTGATAGAACAACGCAGTTCTCAAGTTCCTGTTTGGGGTTTGATTCCCTTTGTAATTTACGTGTGTTGTTCCTTGGCACAACGGCTTCGTCCCCATTTCTTAAAAGATGCATGTTAGGTCGATTGAAGATTAAATTGTCCTTCGGTGTGAATGTGAGCGTGAATGGTTGTTTGGCTGCATGTGAACTGTGATTGGCTGGCAATCAGTCCAGGGTGAACTGCGCCTTTCATCAACAGTCAGCTGGGATGGACAGCACAAGCGGTATTGAAAATAAATGGATGTATATATGCTATAGTGGAAAAATATGAATACCTGTAATTATGATAGAGTGCAAGAATTTGTGTTAAATAAACACTCTCTTAATAGTTCTACAAAAATTGTGCACGTTTAGTTAATGTACAATAGTGTGATTATAGTAGCTGAGTGTATGCAATTATCATGCGATCTTTCACAATGTTCCTTTTCTATGAATTTTTGTTTTCTTTTGTTTTTTGTCCATCTCTGACTCTATAGTTGCTTCTCTGTTTATCCGTCACTTTCTCACTGCCTGTCTTCCTTTCATCTCGCGCCATCTGCCTTCCTCGTTCTCCATTTTATTCTCTTCTTTTCCTCTCTCTCTTTCTGTCGGACTGTCTCACTCTCTACTCGTCTCACTCTCTCAATATGACTCCCCAGCCCCTCCCTCTTATCTCCCTAAAAACTTGGCAGTGATCCCCGTCGTGTTTTTCTCCACTCCTCGTTTGGGGGATTGCGAATGAATGCGATCCAATCTAGGCCTCAGCTAAGAGACATGAATTTTCATTAATTACAACCTTGTCAGCAAAAGCATTATGGGATCTGAATATGAAAATGTTAATGAGTGGAGCTCATTTGCATTTTTTTCTTTGTTGGAATGTCATTAATTATTACGTTTTATGATGATGAATGCAGCTGTCGATGGCTAGCCCTCCATGGCTAATTAGCTATCAGAAAATGCTCTGATCAAAAAAATGGATACGGACCCTGAAGTACTTTTAATGTATATCTTCTCATCACTTGGCTTATAAACTTATTGTCTAGGTTTTTAACGTGCAACTCAAGATTTTAAACTGTAAGCAGCCTGTTACATTCCGGGGCTTGACTTCTTATTGTCCACTTGTACTTTTCGAAACGTGTTTCCTTACAAACTTTTGTTTTAGGATATGAACATTGGCTATAATACATTACACAACTGTACTCATCATTCATCATTATGTTTACATGTTAAAGAAAATTGAGTCTGATGTCTTAAAACATGAGTTTAATTCATTTCCTCCCCTGCACATTTTGTAGCCAGCGAATCTGCACTGTGGCACAAATGCCGGCAGATCCTGATTTCCATATCAAGGCAAGGCTTGCTGTGCATTTGCCGATTTGGCAGTCTGGTCAAGCTAATTGCAGCATTATCAATATCTTGGAGATGCAGCTGGTGAAGTGACAATTTGGTGGCAGAAAGTCATACTTAAAGAATAGTCAGAAATATGTGACTTATGTGACACATTTCATTTAATCTTAACATTCATAACTTGAGTCTACAATGAACTTAACACATTGGTTTTTGGACTGTGGTGGGAAGTAAACAAAGAGCATGTAATTTAATCATAGAAATTCGGCAACTAGATTCAAACCCAGAACATTTTACTCTGAGGCAGATGTGTATCTTACATCCCTCTAAGATATGAATAAATCAGAGGTTTACCAATGTCAGTCTGTGAAGTTTGTAGGTTTTTGAACCCAACAACAACTAAAATGATTTAAAAAATACACATATGTAACATATAGCTTCTAAATGCTTATTCTCAATCAATGGTTGTGCATTAAGATGATCAGGTGTTGCACAATTAACTGATCTGCCTTGCTCAACACATATCGTGGTCCCGAGGTAAAGCCAATCTGACAAAATGATGACGATGCGGTATGATCCTGTCAAACAAAAAATGTGTGGTTCTGTTGGGAAAACTAAACCAGCAGGTACTGTGGATTTTAAATATAAAGGTCCTTTAATATTACCCAAATACTGTACAGTTCTCTATCTGTTTCATCTCATACCATTTCTGCTGCTCTCTATTGTTTAAAAAGTGCATCACGAAAGACCTAACAAACCCTCCTTTCCAAAAAAAACCACTAACGAACACCCCCCCTTCTCCTGGCTTAATGAATGCCAGGCTTAATTAGAGCACCATGATGTCAGAGCATTAATTATCAGTTGGCTTCATTTCAGGAAATAAACACTGTCTTCCTTTTTGATTTTCACTGCCTTTCTCCATTTCCCCCTGCACTATTCTTTTCCTCCTCTCATCTATCCGACCTCGTTTTATTCCCCTCATCAGATTAAAATTTCTGTCACTTGCATTTAACTTAGACTTGAAGTGAGGAAGCATTTCATATTTTTGGACACGCTCCTAAATCTGATATATGAATGTGACTCATAGCAATTTGATGTGAGAGGTCATTCATTTACAGAATGTGACTTTTGCAAAGTTTAAGCAGCTGAAAGATACAGTATATGTACACAAGACGTATACTATATACAATTGTAGTGGTTGTAAGTATAAATCAAGGCTGTTGCAGATCACCACTACAACAATAAGGAAAGTATCCACATTTTCGGCAAGTGCTTTATGACGTAAAGCCTTGAAAAAATACACGGACTGCGAAAGACCATCTGCACTGACCTGCTTCAGTCAGCGCTCAGCCCGTGTATTTATTCGAGGCTTCGTGGAGACGACCGACCGGCATCCAGCAATTATTTTCCGTCATTCGTCAATAGGGAAAATGAGTGCACATGCTGACGACTAATATTGCACGTAATAGTCGGAAAATGGTCTACGTTGCATTCAAAGGAGTACTTTCTCTTTTAAGTCTTTCAGCTTTACAGATGCCATGTTGGCTGTACAACATGTCTGTACTGTATGTATATGTCATTCTTTCCCTCTGAGGTCTCAATTTGAGTTGTGCAATTTATTCTTTCAAGGGGACAGCACATCTGATGATTGACTGAATGACATCTGTTTTAGTGGAGGCCACTATTTTCAGGGAATTTCATTGCCACCATCAGAAAGAACTGAAAAGTTAAATGAGTAGATTCCTTTCTTCTTTTTTTAAAATACATATTTCTCTTGTGTTTCTGAGGTCCCCAACTTTGAACCTTAAGGGATTAACATCCATTTAGCAAAACTAACATTAGTGAGATGTTTACATTTCATGTGTGAATGACTTATACTAAATGTGTAATCCTCCCTTTATGAGATTGGCTGTGTGAATGTGTCATTTGTACAGAGAGCACCAGAAAAAAAAAAACACAATGCAAACACATCTGTGAGAAAAGGATTTCAGGCACGAAAGAAAGTGCATTTTCCTTTGAGGCGCCCAATGTAAATGTAGCCTCTTCTCTGCTCAGATGATGAAATCAAGTTCATCTTTGGCCTTTGAGAGCCATGCTTATTTGTGAAGCTCTCTCTCTCTCTCTCTCTCTCTTTCTCTCTCTTTCTCTCGCTCCCTCGCCTGCTCACGCTCACAATAAACATACTGTTTCAGGCTGCACATCTCTATATTTCTCTGTCACCTCTTACACACAAACAAGCACTTTCTCTCTGCCACACACACACACACACACACATAGACGTACACACACACATACTGTAGCGTGGCTGGCCAGATGGGACTCTTCCACATGACCAGGCCGATCAATCAACACTGAAGGGCCCAGGTGCTACTACGCACCATTTCACAGTCTGTCACACAGACACACACACACACACACACACACACACACACATAGATTCACACACACGTTGTACACTCACATAACAGCACAGACATGCATAGATAAAGATAAAGGACACGTATACACACATGAAGGCAGCTAAAACTCACACCCATAAACACACAGAGTAACATGTATGACCCAAGCTTAGTCTCTGGGGGGCCTCATCTGGATGGGTGACAGACAGAAAGACAGACAGGGAGACAGACTATGTAAATATACAAAAATAACTTTCATTAGGTTCAATTTGCTCTCTAAAAAGCATGTGATGTTGGTCACTGTTGCTGTGCTGAGTGGGCTTGTGGCTGACATGGCTGTGGGGGTCACCCACCATTTTAAAAATGTCTGCTTGGACTCCCAGTTATATCTCAAATATATGAAAGCATCTTTGATGATTGTACTAAACTTTCCCAGTTTCTCTTTACCGTCTTCTCATCAAAAGTGGCATTATAAGAAGCCATATTCATCTTGAATAAAAACATTAGTAAGACACTTGTTGGTTTAGGAAATCCCACAGGCACCAACGCTGTGGGGTTAAGGCCTTGGGCCTTAAATAAAATGTAAACATGGATTTACATCCGTGTGACACAGGGGTTGGGGGTTGTTGTAAATGTCACATAATTTATCAATTGGATTTAATTGGTCTATTTAACAGTAGTTGTGATTGTTTGATTGTTGTTCATCCATCCATCCATTTCATATACCACTTCTCCTCATTGGAGTTGTGGGTAGGTAAGTCACAGCTGACTTTGAGTAGGAGGAGGGCCCATCTTGGTCTGGTTGTTAGTCAATCACAGGGCACCATGCAAAATATTCCAAATAAAAGCACTTCTCAATACTCAAATGAGCTCTTCCGCTGTTTCATTTTTCACTCTCTTCAAAAAGAGGTCATTAAGTCTAAGAGTTCCACAAGAAAAGAAAAACAGTTCTTCCTCAAATACTGCAGGACCGATTCCCCCTTGGGTCAGGAACTGTAAAATGCGTCCCAATGAACTGATGTTTTCACATAGTGTTTTACATTTCCGCCCTCCACCCTGTTGCCTTGAGGAGACCTATGATTAGGATGTCAGATCCAATTACACTGACAATTTCCATGTGAGACACAACCCCTTCCTAATACACAACAGTGACGTTTATGGATCCTCTACGTCCAAAATAGAATGCGAGTGAGACCATGATTGCTTCGTTTCAGTCAGAGACAATCATAACTGAATCGATTAATCAGTGATGCAAGTAAGCAACACGTAAAACAACCACTTTTCTCAGTACCAACTTAGTAATCTAAAACATGACTAGTTACAAACCGAGAATCAGATTTAAGTTATGTATTCTCGTCATTGTGCGTTACTAATGTGGTGAGGATAATTTGAGGCTTTTCAGTTTGCTGAAGCAGAATGAAATAAAATAAATAAAAATAAACAAAGAAATAAATATTAATGCGGAAAACAAATACAACCCAAAAGAACAGGAAAGTCTTCTTCTTAATGCCATAGAAAAATAAATAAATAAATAAATAAACAGGTGCTATTTTCCAGGGACCTCCTTAGCGTGAATTATGTCACAGTGGAGTTGAAAAGAGAGGTAGCAGATTGAGATTGATAAATTACAACATTGGGAGTGATTCAGTTATTTAAGTTACAGAGCTTTAGTATTTCACATTATACCAAAGATGGACATATTTTCCTGGATTGTGTGTCTATGAGAAGTATATTCATGTCCATTGCCATTCCGTGCATGTACAATTGTTAAGATATTTCTGTACCTGATCTACCTTTATGTGTAATAAATTAGCATGCTATGCTAAATTTGGTGCTATGTTTTCTTAGCGAGTGCTACAACATCTGTAAGTAGGGCTTATTGTGTTTTTGTGTCCACCTTTGTGTCTATTCTAATGTTCCTAATGCGGTTGATGAGTTTTACTAATAAAGTAATTTGTAATCTTACTTAATTACTTTTAAAATCAAGTAATCTGTAAATTCATCACTTTTAAAATGAAGTAATCAGTAAAGCAAGATAAATGTCTTCCTTGACTTAGGTCAAACTGATTTGTTGCTTGAATAGGGTGCTGTAGAAATCAGGAAAGCATTTCCTTATTTCAATAATATGTTTACAAAAAAAGTACTGAAACAGTAAACAGTTGGACATTTGTAGTGAAAAGTTTAGCTAAGGTTAAATTAAATTCAAATTAAGGTAATTTATGCTTGTTTGTGTCCTGTTTGTTTTATTTTTAATTTTTTTGCTTGTTTGTTTTTTGGCTAATTCCAACCTTCTTCAAATTCCATTACCACAACCCCAGCCCCAATTTTATTACTCTTCAACAGTGTATTCATTTTGCGTTCAATTCCTCATATTAATTTTTCTCTGTTCAACATTTCCACACTGACCTCCTTTCAACCATTCTGAGCACAAAGACCCAGACTCAGCAGGGAACGACAGGAGTGTAACCTTGGCACCATACCCAGCTGAGGTAAGGTGTGCCCGAGGTAGAGATGGAGACAGGTGAGCCAGTTTTGCATGAAACATAGGGACACCATTGGAATCAAATAGAAGGAGGCGGAAGCAGAGTTTGAGTGAAAAGAAATGCTAAATGAGATAGAGGGCAAATAAAGGGAGAGAGAGAGAGAGAAGGAGAGAGAGAGAGAGAGACTTCTATATATAAAGTATCCAGATGTGACCTCTGCAGAGGGGGTCCGGCCTCATGGCTCAACACTCATTAATAAGGTCACACAGAGGTGAGACAGGCGGCTGACTCACTGCATTTCAACAAAACAATGCGGGGAAGAGGATGGAGTCAACATCAACAAGCGGGCTTTCAATACATTGCCCTTTCAGGCCGCTTCACATTGTTGTTCTTTATTCATGATACTTGACCTTTAAGAAATTTTAGGGTAATCTCAAAATAGAAGAATGTGAAAACCAGAAATGTATATTATGCTAGAATAGAGGACGTTCATAAGAAAAATTCGACTGATATGCTCTTAGATTTACTCTGACTCTCGAATATTTACATGAGTGCAACATTTGCATTGAGTTTAAATTGATTAGTCATGCCTAGAGAGTGAAACGCTTCGATGCTAGGTTAGCATAGCAACAGAGCTAACCCAATATAAAGGATGGCAGCTTCCGCTGTGTGAGTGTACATTAGTAAAATGTCACTCCTTGAAGCCTTCACAGAGGGTGCTGGCCGCTTACTTGACGGGTGATGTGGCGACAGTGTGGCTTTGCAGCGAGTTTGTTTTTGTTTTTTGGGAATGTGGAATAAAGCTTGATTAATTGACAAATCCAGTGTGTACTTTGCAGTTTGTTTTTTCACCCAATTGAGATGAGATAGGTGCAGTTCCCTCGTAGGATGGATTATTATTCCCATCTCTACATAATATGCCCATATGCAAGATTTTATGATTATGTACTATCAAATTGACTATCAATTTAGTTTTTACTGTTCAATACAGAATTACAGAGAGAAATTAAATAAATTCTCCATAACTGTAAAGATAGCCGTGTGGAGTCGCAGTTCGAGTCCTGCCACATACAAAGCCATGTGAGAGGATTTTCACATTTTAATAAAAAAAATTATCTTCCAAATATGTGCTTCCCACAGAACTGTATCTAAGATGAAACCACCAAGTTTACAAAGTTGTTGGCAGTTAGTGGGTGCGTTGCACCTGTTGTGGAGCTAGTTGACATATAGAGTACTCAAATATGAGGTCAAACCCACATACACACAGGAACATGAAGTGCATCCACAATTCAAATAACAAAAAATGCACCAACATAGATAGATCCACATATCTACACACACTCATGTGACAAATAACTAAATAAGTGAACTGGTCCATGCATCCATGCAAAGACCCGTCCACAACTGCAAAATAACATTCTACAGACAAGCGTATGTCATAGGCCTACAGTAAACACAACAAAACCTGTGAGTTCCCACAAACTGCTCACGATAACCAATGTAACTGTCTTCACAAAAACACACACAATAATAATGAAAAATATAAAAACAATGTTTCATCACAAAACATTTATGTAGTTGTATGAGTTAATGCATTTCCAGTTTCCACACATCGTTTTTTGTGCTAGATCACTAGGGGTTTCTCTCTCTCTCTCTCTCGCTCGCTCTCTCACTCTCTCTCTCTCTATGTCTGTGTGTGTGTGTGTGTGTGTGTGGTGTTGTAAAGCATCAGATTAATCTAGTAGGGTCGCTGAGATGACACTAATCCCTTCGTTGATTATCTAGAGCATAACATCACTCTAATCTGATGGGGGGTTAAGAAAGATAGACAAGGTTAGAGTGGGTAAAGCAAAGAAAGAACAAGAGGTAGAGGCTGACAACACATACAGGTTGGCTTGGTTAAATTCTGCAGCATTTCTCTCCTCTTTTAGAAATATCAATTTGAGCTAAATAGGACCAAGAACACCATCCAACAATTTAGCCATAATCAAAAAACATTACTGTACTAGTTGTCTAGGTTTTTTCTTCTACTTTCAAAATGCTATATTGTTTAAAAAGAACCAAGAGATACAAACACACTGGTTAAAAAATAAAATAAAAAAAGATTCATTTCATTACAGTTGGCTTTCCAACATAGCAAAACAGGGTTTCTACCACCATACTTCCAAAATAATTTTGTAGTTACAAACCGTCACTTGGCCATTTCTCCGCTTTGCGTTAGGAGCCAACATTTGAGTTACAAGTCAACTTCACCGCTCGAGTGACGAGGGGGTAAAAAAAAGAAAGAACAGCAAATACACTGCAATGGCCTCAATGTGGGAAAGGAGAGCCATAGTTAGCAATGCACTTGCAGCTGTTTACTGACCGGTCAAAATAGTCAAACTTACAAAATGAAAGCACTCACAAGGAGGAGACGCTAACACTGAAATAACAAGCCAACATGACTTTTTTAGTGCCAGACATCATTCCCTAAGCCACACCTCTTAAAGGCATACAAATACTAGTGTGTCTGTGACTGTGAGCTCAATCACTCTTAGAAATAAAATCAGTTTGTTGCTTTACATTCTCTTTTATTATGTTCAATTGTATTTGTGCACAATTATAGTGTGTTATTTTCCTTCAGTAAAAAAAACATGTCACAAAAATTTGGGATATTTTTAAGGGGTGCTGAAACAGTTTGATGTCATTTCAATTATAAAATATTTATGAAATGTAGCTACGCGCTTTGTCACAGAATTGAACTCGAAACTCAAACTCCCGTTTTGAACACACTTGTGTCTTTCATGGCAGGCTGAAAGAAATGCAAAAATCTGACAAAAGCTCCGAGGTCTGGTTATTGACAGTAGGACAACGTAGATGGCTTTGGGTGTCCATTCAGTTAGAGAGTGACAGAAAAGCCAACAGACTCTGAATACTATCTGATATTACAATGAAGTTATTCTGTTGAAGCAGAGAACAGTCACAAGTGGAAAGTGAGGAGGATGTTTTCTATGCAATGTTGGAATAGTGTGTGTGTATACGTGTATGTGTGTATGTATGTGTGTGTTTTCTATATCTGTGGCTGTCTCTGTCTCTTAGTGTTATCATTATCAAAGTAAATTGAGGTTCCCGTGCGCGAGATGAAGAATACAATATTTCCATTTCTAACCCGTGCTCCTCCTCGCTGCAGCTACATAGTATAATCACAACACTGTCAAAACACATCGCACACACAATGGATCATTTCAGTAAACCTAAAAGTTTATATTTTGTGGTTGTATAGGCCTTCTTAACCATGCATTCACAGTTTACTAAAATATTCCAAGAATGATCAGTTTTGATGATCCTTAGATTTTTTAAATTTGACTTTGTTTTAGTCACTAAAATGAGTAAATGAGTAATACAGCCATGAAATATTCAATTTGTGATTATTAGCTAAAAAATAAATAAAATAATCACAATGAGAAAAAAAGTCTAACTTCTCCATTGTCTGGTTGAGGGCCAATTACAGAACTGCCAATAAAAGTGTTTGTATGCTCGTTGACTGCAAACGAAATGCTGATCATTGGTAATGGCCCAAAACAAAATGTGTCCATGGTAAGAATGTATAATAACTCTATTGTGGACATATAGATCATAAACAATTCACATCATTGTCATGTTTCAAGATCATTACTTTCTGAGTTATATCAAATTACGTATGTATGCATATGTATGCATAAATGTCCACAACTTTAGGTATGATTCAATATACTGTATGTGTGAATGTTTGTTTGAGTATAAGGTAACCACAATATAAGATAAGAAACAGCTCTCAGTATGATTCATTGCAATTCTACACCATTGTAAACTTCAGCGACAATGACAAGCATATATCTATTCGAGAACTGAGTACAACTACATTTTTTAAAGGCAGGATTTATGATACAGTTGTAGAGTCTGTTCTTATTAAATTGTAGGGGTGTACCTAATGTTGTGGCCAGTGTTAATACAGCACATGGTATGTTAAAATTATAAATGCTGTTGTTGCACAAGCGCATTGTTCTTTCAATGAGATATAACATATTGGCATACAAACACCTGTTTACTATTTCTCTTATCCAAATGTAAACATTTTCAACACCGGACAATATACCATAACCAAGACATAAGCCCACAAGAGCTATGGCAGAAATGGATGGCTGAGATCTGACATCTTCCATATTTTATGAATCCAGTCAAAGGTAATTAAGCTCAAAGTGTGAGAGCGATCGTCAAGGAGAAAGAGAAGGCGGGAAAGAGAGGCAGATTATCTGTGTCAGTGGCCATTTGCTCACAACTGGCGCCAAATCGGAGAGAGGGCCAGAGGCATGGTGCATCATGGGTAAATGAGCACACATTGCACGGTGTTTTCCACACGCCGAGGCCGAAGGGGAGTGCGAGGCAGGAGTCGGAGTTGTGAGAAAGTGAGTTGACTCCTCCGTTTTGCATGAAATCACACTCACTATCAAAGTCTACTGATCGAAAGCAAAAAAAGACGGACAATTTAAATAGGAATACCCAGTCAGTAAGCCACTTACCTGTTAGCCTGGAGTTAGCATAAGGTGGTGAGAGGCTGTCATGTGATGTAATGTACTGAGATCCTTCTGCATAACTCTGGATAAAGAGAAAAATAAAATAAATACTTTAAGTGAAAACTACATTGATACAAAACAAGAGAGATATAAAACTACTGTATAACTCGTTACATCAAATATTTGTGTTTTAACGAATGGATAAATGTATTTTGGGAAATTCAGCTGGTTGCACATATGTCCTTTGCAACAACATATTTTGCAGCTTTTGGAATTTTGGTCCATGACTTTATGACGGGTCTGGATCAAACTATCTGTTCTATTTCATCCTACAGGTGTTTGATGGGCGGTCATGGTCAGGGCCAGGGATCGCAAGTCCTCCCACACCGAACTCATCCAACCATATCTGCATGGCCTCTGCTATGTGCACTGGGGCACATCTGGCAGGAAAAGAAAATTGTCTCTTTCTAAAACTATTCCCACAAGGTTTGAAGCACACCATGTCCAAAATCACTTGTAAGTGAAGAGGTAAGATTCAGGAGGATTTTTTTTCCAACCCAGAGAATTCTTAGCAAAAAAAAATGAACGCTGATAAAAAAAAAAAAAGGGGAAAAACAGCAAAAAAAAAAAGGGGGCGGGGGAAATACTTTGAAAAAAATAAGAAATAAGTTAAAATTGTGAATTGCGAGTATGCAGGGGTCGACTGTAGTTTTAAGTTGTAATATCACCTTCCACCAATAGATGGCAGAGATGGTTTAGTTCCAAGTCTTATACTGCACTATACAACAACATGAGTAGGCCTGACTTTTTCTTTTTTTTTTCTTCACAGATTTGATATGATATGCAGGAAAAACATAGTAAACAATAAACATTACAATTTTGAGTTAATTCATTTTTAATAAGTGTACAAAATGAGTTCTTGCACTTAAAGTTGGTTTGCTGATCAGCAGTTTTGTACCAGACTTGAATGGACATTTTTATGGGGGTGGGTGCTGGGGGTACATTTGTGTGGTTATTTTGTTGTTGGGTTAGGACAGGGATAGGCAAGTTTGGTCCTAGAGAGCCGCACGCCTGGATGTTTTCGGTGTCTCCTCCCTCCAACCCATGTGTTTCAAATCATCAGCTCATCATTACGTTCTGCAGGAGCCTCTCAGCTGTTTTCGAGGAGGGAGACATCAAAAACATGCAGGAACGAACTTGCCTATCCCTGGATTAGAATAATATGGCTCGTTATACATGCATTGAAAAATGTATTATGAACTATTAAATATATTAAGAGCCTGTATTTGATATATTTTATCCATATTTAAAATGTTATTTGTGTCATACATCAGCTTAGAAAATGCATGGTCCTGAGTAAGACTGATGAAAAATTGTGGCCTTCCCTCCAGCATTTAAGTTGCCTATCCCTGGAATAGATTAACCATATAATTAAAAAAAAGTGTCTCAATTAGTTTGCCCATTAAATCAAAACAGTTTCCAAAATCCACATTTTTCTTTATTTGTTTTTAATTGTGTTCTTTACGGTAGCACTATTTTATAATACACAGCAGGCAAAGTGTAAAGTGTTGTGCTGACAACGGCCAAATCAATTTGTTATCAGTAAATCAGTTTCTTTTTTGTTTTACCTTTGAAGAACGACTTCCACTCGCCCATGACCCCGCACTTGTTCTCTCCTCCATATCTGCAGCATAGTGAAAGAGAAAGAGTGGACCCAAGTTTAATTCAATTATTGAACAACAGAAAATACTTTCCCCCCCAAAAAAACCCAAACAAATCTAACATTGCGCATCTGGGTAGACTAGTGGTTAACATTTCTGCCTGCAGTTCTGGTGCATGGATATAAAAATGCATTTACAAACTGGTGCTTTTTTTTCTTCCTTACAAATTGAAATCAGGAATTGCTCAAATATTATATAATATTTTTAATCAGACGATAAGATGAGAAAAATCCCCAGAGCATTTGGTTGTTGTTGTTGCTCATTCGCACAAATGGTCATCTGTACATTAATTCCACATAATCAATATACCTCAATGACTTTTATCCGAAACACTCAACAACATTGTGTATGCCATGTGTGTAGATTCTGTGTACAGACTAAGAGTGTAATCAACTACATCAGAGTAAATCATCATCTCTCCTTTCTCCATGTCATTAAACATTATTGATTATGATTGCAGAGCCTTTAATGTCTCTATGAAATGTAATGGACCTTTAAGCCTCGCACAGACCACTAATCCCCGTTGCCATCACACTGCATTGCAAAGGTCAGTCTCTTGCCTGAGAGGTCACAGGTTTGATTCCCTGCCACAAGCGTATGATGCTGGAGTGTACTTCCAGGCAAACAACCTTGGAAAACTAAAGTGTCCTTCTTCATTATAAACACTTGATTTGGGAGTTTGATTCTTTCTATATTGCTCTGACAATGTGTAACTAACACAAAACATTAACATACATACAAACTTAATAATGCATGTTAATATATTTCTGGTTAAACTAAAGTGAGTAATTTTTGTTATACAGGCCCTTTATTTGAGGATTGTACATAATGTTGTCACAATAAATTTATCCGTCACATTGACAGTATTTCAGAAACACAACATTATCAATGTATCCATTTTCCATGCCACTTGTCCTCATTGGGGTCACAGGTGAGCTGGAGACTGTTTGAGCTATATTTGGGCAAGAGGTAGGGCACACCCCAGATTGGTCAGCAATCAATTACAGGCAAAATGCAGTTTAAGCCAGTCTATATTTGTGTATAAGTCTATACGTTTATCTTTTTAATTCAGATCGATAGATCGACATATCCGCGTGTCTAAACCAATACAACGCATTATTTGGATGATGTCAATACTTCTGGTTCATGATTGGATCTTAACTAACCAATCACAATCGCAAGTTGATTTGCATGATGTTCATGTTAAAAATGTTGCAAGCTTGGTGAGTTAACAACACGTTACAGCCATATTATCCTGGTGTCTACTATAACAACTAAAAACATGAGATACTCCCCCCCCCTCCAAAAAAAAAATGTTCCCATGTTGTTCTTATGTTGGTAAAGAGTCCAAATCAGCACAAAAATAAAAAATAAAAATTTTGCCCAGCACAAAAAATGCAGGTTTGAAGGGGCTACATGATCACAATCCTAGGAAATCACAATTTCCCATCACTGATGAGCTACTATTAGAACAGGCCCGCCCCTGGCCTCCATGTTTGTAATAAATAGTTTAGACAAGCAACACAAATTCAAGCCTACATAATAATTTTGATTCTTCAATGATATTGAGATGCATGCTTTTCAAATATGTTAACAAGCTATTGTACTAGGAAAAAGATTCAATGCCGATTAATCACGATACTAATCTATAAATTGATTATTGCGATTTTTTAAAACTCAAATTTAGAAAATACTAATCAGTAAACTTGTACATGTACACTGTAAGATTTGTATGAAAAATTATTTATTTATCTGAAAATTTAGGCTTATAACTGAGCCACTGCATTTAACAGGTTGCAGTCTGTTTGAACAGCACTGAAAAAAAATATTAAGGCCATATTAAGGTCCCATTAATATAACATTCTTCCATGCTTAATGTGTTAATCCTAACCCTAAGTAAGATGTTTTGTTAAATATTCCATAAAAAATTCATGCTTAAAAATCGATTCAGCCGCATATCAAATCGATTCAAGAATTGCGCGCTGTAATATCGCGATATATTGCCGAATCGCTTTTTTCGAACACCCCTAATATATATATATATATATATATATATATATATATATATATATATATATGTGTGTAAACTGACAGATAATGAGTGTGTATCTGTAACTCACCAAATGTCTAAACAGAGCATAAGCAAAATACATTTGACAGGTTGAGAGTTGGGAGGTAGTGGATTTAGAAGTAGGAGTGATGTTGAAGAGGATGTGGAGGTTTACAATTAGCGAGAGCGTCATTCAGTAGGGCAAATCGAGAGGATGGGAAAGCAGATTGAAGCAGAAGGCGGAGTGCAAAAGAGGTGGCAGAAAGTGTGCAGAAGTTAAAAGACGCGGAGGAAGAGGCGGTAAGAAGGAGGCGTCCATGTGTCCTGCACCTGATAAGGCCTCCGATTGAGGGCTATAAATTACACTCGCAAGAGGGAGTGTGTGTGTGTGCGTGTGTGGGGATATGGGGACACACAAATTGCAAAATACAAATTTGAGATTTTTCCCTACTCCCCTCTTGCAAACGTTAACACACGCATGCGCGTGCGAACACACACACACGTGCGCACATTGTAGGTGATCTATCATCAGTTAATGAACTTAGACTGACAGACAGCTCCATGTCTCACACAATGATCATATTAAGACCTGCCTGACGCAAAACAGACCCCTATTAATACTGTTAGCAATGTGTGTGTGTGTGTGTGTGTGTGTGTATTGTGTGTTACTGCCGAGGAAACACAAATACTGGCCTTTACTTCAACCATTGCACTCTATGTCATTATTGACAACAAAAAAGGTTCATGTACGACTGTTTAATAATTACTTTGTGATGAGTTTGGGGGTTGTAGATGGAGGGCTTGGCGGGATTGGTGGCTCGGGGTAATTGTTACATGTCATGTGACATACTGTACAGTATGTCAAGATTGATTACCAAACAAGCATGTATGGTCTGAGATCATATTCTCATTTGAACGGGAGCCCCTATGGTGCCAGGTTATGATTTATTTTTTATTTTTTGCTAATCTGTACCCACAGTTTACTAATCTGTTCCCACAATTTAGCAATCTGTACCCACAGTTTAGTAATCTGTACCCACACTTTGGTCATCTGTTCCCACAGTTTAGTAATCTGTTCCCACAGTTTTGTTATCTAAAACATGTGTGATGAATAATGAAGCCTCTGTCAACTATGCTGGCCATTTGTCACCATTTTATATGGCTGCGTTAATGTAATCATCACATACTGTGACTTTCAAAGTGTGGTCCTAGTAGTGGGCGACCTCTTATGGTGGGGAAAAAGTACAATTCATTCATTCATATCCATTTTTGTTTTTAGTACATTTGCATTTAATCGCTTTATTTTGTGTGCAATACATTTGAATTGAAAGAGGGTCTCCGTATTTATCTATATATTCGAGTATTCTTCTTTGTTTCTTATTGACGTGCTAAACTGTGGGTACAGATTGCTAAACTGTGGGAACAGATTAGTAAACTGTGGGAACAGATTAGTAAACTGTGGGAGATTAGCAAAAATCATATTTTTCATACCCTGGCACCAGAGGGGCTTCATACATTTGAGCTTAGATTATCCAAAGTATAAAAAGTAATGAATCACACCCTCAGTTAATGCCATCTAGGTGTCTTTACCTGGTCGACACTGCTTAACTAAGGGAGAATCATAATTGATAGTTCACTTTTATTTAAAACACAACAAACAACAAACAACAATCGACTCTCCAAAGTTAAAACCATATGAGGCTCTCTTTACTGGTAGAAATCCTCTGTAACACATTCTGTTAAAATTTCTCATTAAAATTGCTCTCCTCTGAATCTTACAATATACTGTAGAGATGTAGTATAAAGATCTTGTACAAAACTCTTCTCCACCAGATAAACATCATATACAGTACAATGTTGTCATCCGCTTTGTCACAACAGTTCCCTTTAACACCTACCAGTGTTAACTGGACTCCCTGGTCAATTGGCCTTTTCTTCACTTTCAAAATCCAATTCACTGGTTTCCAATCATCAATAATAATTCACTGCTCAACATTCATACCAGCACACTCAACTGCAGTTTATTAACCTATTCTTTACCAAAGTACACACCACTTTTGGTCAATTATCTTTTCAATTTCTGCCTCAACCAACTGGAACACCCTACAACCATCATTATAATTTAACTCATTTAACTCATATTACCATTGAAAAAGTAAGTGAGAGAAACTGTACATAACCGCTGCGCCTATTTTAAGCTTGTATGGTTTGAGCCTTTTAAAGGGATACTTGACTATTGGGCCATTTTCAACAGTAAGAAGATAATATTTTGTCTGCAATTAATGTGATAACTTCATTATTTTTCATGAACAACTAATATTTTTAAAAACTAATTTTACCACTTGCTGTCGACTCAAGATGACATCACCTCAATCATGGCTCAGTTGGCTGACCAAACTCAGAAAACAGGTGAGCCGTGATTGGTCATTACCTATATTTCCTTAGCACATGTGATGTCATCTTCAGTCGACAGCAAGTGGGAAAATGTGTTTTTAAAGGTATCAATTGTACATGAAAAATAATGAAGTTATTAAATGATGTAACTACATCATATGTCTGATGCCTCTTGGCCAGGTCAGCGTTGCAACTCAAAATCTTTTGTACGTTGCCTCACCTGGACAAATAAAGGTACGACAATAAATAAATAAATAAATAAGCACAATTACAAAGTACACTCTATGAGGTAACTATGACATGGTATTATTAGATTGAATTAATTCCTTAATTCATTTGTTAATTACAGCTCATTGATAAGCACACCTACACTACTTCCTAAATAATGTATACACCGCCCGGAAATGCATAGAGGAACAACCCCTTAACTAACAAACTTCGGCAGTTGTAAAAACAACATTAAGCACTTCTTTCCAGTTCAGATCTAAATGTCTTTGCTGTTAAAAAGATGTCTGCAAAAGCTAGCAAAGATGACCATATCTGATTTCCATGGTATTTGCAGGGTAACATCTAAAAAGTGCCTTAAAAATGTACAAAGGTGTCAAAGCCAACAACACGCTAATAATCTAGCTAGTTCTGGTCCAAACTATCATGTCGCCAGTTGTCATAGTTGTCGCAGTGCATACAAGTCCACCAACAATTGTTTTTATTTTTTCTAGTTTGGTCACGTGACATTCCGCATAAGGCCCATTAATCTAAAGAGATCTTATACACATCTGTCTCACAGTTCTGTGGTTCTATGTTTGATGATCAGATCCTGTGTAGACTACATTTTCTCCCTGTGCTTCCATGGGTCGTCTACGGGTACTGCAGCTTTCCCTAACAATAAAAAATAAATAATAACATAAAAATTAAAAATTAAAAATTAAAAATTAAAAATTAAAAATTAAAAATTAAAAATTAAAAATTAAAAATTAAAAATTAAAAATTAAAAATTAAAAAATGTAAAAATAAATGGATGGATCACCTATTGCACATGATTGTATACTGATGACATGCTGAGGAAAGGTATTTTTTGACATGTAAAACAAATCAAGTGTACGATGTGTGTGTGTTTGACTGCACCTGTGTAAGATGTATAGCTCCACTGTTCTCATTTGTTCTCTGTAAGTAACTATAGGCCAGGCCCATCCTCCCCCACCCACGCATACTACCTAAAGTCATTGAGTGACAATCCTAAAGACACATTCTTGACTATTCAAATGAAATCACGTGATGTTAAATCCAGATTTTCTCGTTAGACCAAATGTTCTTCACAAATGAAATGTTTCTGAAATCTTATAGTTTTCTTCAAGTCATTTACAATTTTTATGACCTGCCTCAATCATGTTATTTTCAATGAATTTCCTTTCGATTCATTTCCATAATCTCATAATAATAATAATAATAATAATAATAATAATAATAATAATAATAATAATAATAATAATAATAATAATAATAAAGTATTTTGTTCAGGTAGGATCAAGTCACATATGTGCAAGTCACAAGCAAATCAAGTCATAAACTTCAAATCTCAAGCAAATCACAAGTTACTAAAGGAAATAAATGCATACCGGTATGTCAAAAAAGTAAACTCCAGCCGCCACCAAATTTCAAGTCACTACTTGTTTCAATCAAGTCATAAGTCAAGTCATACAATCTTGCAAAATCACAAATGGAGATAGTAAACAAACAACTTCAGAGTATGAAAAAAAAATGTATGCATACCTATATTATTTAGAAGAATGCATGTTATTTTATTTATCTAATCTTTGCTAACATTAGTTTGTTTATAGCTACCAATGTATCCAGCACTGTTACTGTGATGACGAATATGGAGTTGTTGTTGTTGTTGTTGTTGTTTTTAACTTTGAGTGCTTCATAGGTTGTCGCTTTATGTAGTTCAGTCAAGTTGTTGTTGCATTAGTTTATGCGCGCCCTGCCACATCAAATATGGCGGACGCGCTAACGACCAAAATGTCTATCAGTTTATTGTCAAGTAAACATTAAGAAGACAAAAAAGTTTAGTCAATATTTTACCAGCTATTAACGAGCTAAACTGCCACGCTAGCATAGCTATTTTAGCTTCACATGAGGTTACCTGAGTTGGAAAGATGAAGGTAAACATGGTAGATGTTGTGTTTCTTATCTTCAAGTTGCAAACTTTGGATGCTGCTATTGTCTTTTTTCCCAGTTTCATCAAAAAGATAATCCTTGAATCCAAACAAATTAATCTTTGGAGCATCCTCCATGACACGTTGCTCAATGAGGCAGCCTCAGCCCTCTTATTAAGGCATAGTACTGGTGGCAGTCAATGCCGGTGTTGCCATATAGGTGGCATGCACATCACAAAAAAAAAAAAAAAATGTTTCTTTTAAAATCAAACAACACAATCTTTTAAAAAGTAGATTTACAAATGTTAACAAAATGACTTGTTATGAATTTCCAGTCAAACTGGAGCCTAAATGGAGTCGTTCAGAAGTTTTTGTGGTAAGTCATTAAATAAGTCCAAGTGATATAACTACAAGTCATACAACTGCGAATGAAAGAGACAATTTCATTGAGTTGTGAATGTAACAGAAGCCTCTTGTACTTTCACTGAACCCCATTCACATTATTATCTTGGGTTATCACATACACTCACACGAGTGCTAACACACAAGAAGATGAGACGGTAAGAATTAAGCGTCAGATTACGTCTTTGAATCTTCTTCTTTAAAGCTGCTTAAACTGTCTGACACCCACAATCCCACTCTTAGTGTGCGTGTGTTTGTGTACGTGTGTGCGTGTCCCCCGATAAATGAAGTGATGTAATAATGCTCAATTCAGAATGTCATTCTTTGCCTTATCTTTGCAATCTCTAACAATTATATTCTCCCTCATTTTGTACAACTAATCTGCATTATCTGCCGTGTCTCTCTTTTTCTTTTTTTCTTTTTTTCTTTTTTTATTTGAGTGAGATTTTTCTATTAAGCAAGTACAGCGTGACTATCATCTAGTCTCCTCAAAATACAGTATACATGAGAGATGAAATGTACACAAATGTAAATGTCATTAAAGACAAAGTCCGTTTTTAACTCAATACGGCCAATAAAAGACATTTTATTCATGTCTCCAAAAGTGTGCTTCTGGGCTGTGTCGCCATGTTTGTTTACCTCTGCGTGTGTTGGTTGCGTGCAAGGTGGACAGACTCATATACGGGCATATATGTGTGTATATATACCAGTGCTGTCAAAGTTAAAGCGTTAACTCATTGATTAATCACAAAAAATTATCACATTAATAATGTATTCATGCAGGTTGATCGCATTATTAATTTTGACCGCAGATTATCCTTTAGGTTGAAAGCGGATGGTTACGTTAAAGGTAGCACAGGTTGTGGTTGATGCAATAAACATAATTACATGCATTAAAATAAAGCTTTTAATAAATGTTTGCGTATGACATTCAGAATATTTGTTCATGTCAAACTACTGGGATCATTTTTTATTTTATTTTAAATTATCCAAGTAATTAACTTTAACTTTCACCCTATATAAACAGAAAATAGCATAGAAATGCTGCTGAGAAATCAATGTGTTCAAGTTAGGCTTGCTTCGTGAGTGGCAATGTAAAAAGGCTGCCGCGCCAAAAAGTATATACTCAAAAGACTGAATAGAGCGAAAAGAGCACGTGCAGAACACAAACCAATGTTCCATTCAGAGGCACCCAAATTGCTTTTATATGACCAAATATTCGGGTTAGAAAAGGGTAAAACAACATGAAAAAAAAAGGTTGAGTTTAGTAACCTTTTGAAGCCCAAACACAGTAATGCCAATATTTGCCTTTTGAAGGAGTTATTGACTGCATGTAAAGGTAGTCAGTGCTTTACTGTGATTTTACAAATCTCTCACATTTGTACTATTTAAACACCCTATGGCCAACTAAGCTGCTATACTTGTCACCAGGACTAAACGACTAAAAACATTTTTGTTTCGTTTTTTTCATGTATCAGTATAACCTTCCTCTCACAAAATGTATTCTCGCGGCATTTGTGAGTTCACAAACTCCAGAGAATCCATCTTGTACAGCTCCCATTGATTTCCACCGATACGAACAACTGGTGGTTCGGACCAATCACAGAGTGATATTGTATTTGGGGGCGGGATATGCAGCTGTGACGAAAACAAGAAGCCCCGAAGCCGTGGGAAGAAACAAACCAAACATGGCGACACCGGTGGACGAATGTGTGGACGCATATCAACATTGCAAGACCGACAACATAAACTCAACACCATGATATCAGCTAGTCACAACAGTCGCATGCGGTGACGACATTTTCATTCTTTGCCGTGAGTGGTCGAAACAAAAGTTAGGTAGACGTGCACACGATTCTGCTTCGTCCAATCAGCTCGAAGTGTTATACAGCATGCCCCGCCTTTTCGGAGCAAATCAACGCGGAGCAGTCCCAGACTGATATTGTGGAGAACTCCCTCGAGTGAAGCATAAATCAATATGGCTATTGCCAGGCTAGTACCATTATTGTATATAAAAAAAAATAATAATAATAACTTTAAGGGTTTACTTCGTGATCTCAATTTGTTCTCTTTTTCAAAGCCATTTGGACATTTTGACATTTATTCTGGTGTTTCATAGTTTATTTCTTCATTTGTTTTTACTTTTTGCTGAGGAGGGCACAGTCAAAAAATTGCATCAATGTTACTAATTTTGGTATGCAAAAATATTCCATGTTTATGAAGAAAATGTATCAGTTATCTTTGCCAGCGTATCCCCTTTTTTCCTCTCTGTACTACTTGCTGCAGTTCTGTTATTTTACTGATTACACTGATCATACAGTATTCTGTATGGGCATTTAAAAGTAAATGATATTGAACTTGCTTTCTTTCAACTATGCTTTTTTTTCTCATGTCTGTCCCCCAACACAGGCTATAACTACTACTATATCTGCTACTACAACAACTATACTTGTACAACAAATCATGACAATAATACTACTTCTAATAACAGCAGGAACAATAACATCTGCACATAAAACAATTTACCACTCAATCAAAACTGAGCATGTTTGTCTTTGCAAATGTTTTTAAAGGAGGACTCATAAGAAGAGCAAACCCCTTTTAAGGAGTGCATAATATGTATATCAAATAGGATATCAAAGTTGATCCCAGAAGAGTATTCATGTGATTCATTTTGGACCACAAACATGTTTTGTGAAGCAAAATATGTAGTTATCGAAGAATTTCAGAAGGAAGTTGGGGTTCAAGAGGTTAAAGACCGCAAATGCATTAACGCTTCTGTCTGATGCACATTCAACGTGTTACTATGCCTATTGATTTTTTGCACACATACAATCATGCACAACCACACACAAAAATACACACACACACACACACACGCTCATACACGCACACACACACACACAGGGGCCAGTGTTTCCTGTCATTAGGCAGCAGAGCTGTTCTATAATTAGAACATCTGGACCCAAGTAAGTTTAGTGCCAATGGCCTCACACGCACACACACGCACACACACGCACACACAGACCGAGAAACACGCACACAACCTACACGTTATCGTTTTTTTTTTACGTGCCATTTTATGTTGCTTGTTTTCTCGCTTTTTTGTTTAGAAAAAAAGCACATTAAAGTAGCAAAACAAACAACAGCTTGGAGAGCTAATGGCACACTAAATGAATAGAGAGAGGATCTTGTGAAGTAATAGAGGGTAAGAGAGAATGGGAGGGAGTGACAGGAAAAGTAGAGAAAAAAAGATTAGCAAGTTCAAACATGGCTTTCTTGAATCAGCAGAGTTTTTTTTTTTAAATACTCATAGCCTACAGATGCCTTTCCAAAAAGTGAGATTAATATTGATAATAGTGGGGCCCTTCCCTTTCTATATTTTCCCCTCTCTGCAGTGGAAGAAGAATAAGAAGCCCAGCCGATTCCTTTGACAACCCCCCCTCGTCTCTCCACACAAGCTCATGTGAAGCCGAGCCAACTGTGGCTTAGATCTCTACACACCATTACCACCGGAGGAACAAAAGGAAATTAAAAAAAAAGAAGCAAGATTGTCGGAGACTAAAAAGCAGCAGAGTTAGCAAACTTTTAAAAGTAGTGAGAACAATGCACATGAAAGCACGGAGCAAAAGTACTGCCTAAGAGCAAGTTATATGCAGAAAAAAATAGTGAGAAAATACAAATCATTTGCATGGGTATGTTCAGAAACAAAGAAGTTGCAAATGCTGTTGTGGGATGCGGTCACCCTCCAGTATATTCAGATTTTGAAAAAAAAAAAATCAAACTGTCCCATCGCAAAGTCGACTGGGAAAATTGTTAAGATACTTAACTGTTAACAAAAAAAAGTGTCCAAATAAATCCAGTCCTGGTTATATTAAGATGTAAAAACACTTAAATCCAGATTTACTAAAGGTTTGCACAAACATACAGCAGTGTAAGGTTTTCACAGTGCTGAAATGACGAATCACAAGAAGGAGTCATGCCATATGGCCTCTGATGAGGGCTGGTGATTCAAAAGGGGATTCGACTGTGTGTGTGGGAAAGGGAGAATCGGATTAAAAAAAAAATTGCACTCGAATCAGAATGAAGTCTAATGTGTAGAACTACTTTATGGAGTGTGAATGTGTCTTTTGGGGACAAGCAGTTTGGTCAAGCTGTTAACACAGAAGTGGATTCCTTCAACCATAAGTGGATATGAGTGTATGTGAATGGTTAGACAGCTAATGAACTGTAAATAAAATTTTCAGTGTGTATCGAATCTCTGTCGTTAGGCTTTCTCTTTCACCGTCATACATGGCAAAAAATAAAAGCCATTTGTCCCAGACAGAACATTTCCTCAGCTAGTTAGCTTAGCATTGGGACGCTGCTGGTGTGGAGGATCTATTTTGTATGACATCAAGATAACCAACGTGGATTCTACCTTTTGGGATCCTGGATAAGTAAAGACACTTTCAACTAAAAAGCATAACTTTTTGGAGTTAAACCAGTGGTAGGCAGTCATCATCTGTACTTTCAAGTTCTATATTTTAAGTTTACAAATAGGTTAACGTGAGACTTTGTAAAGCTATTTGGACACCCACCATGATACAGAAACAGTGGTATATACCTTCATCAAGTTGGATTTTTATCTGTCGCAGGATGTAAATCGATTCAAATACCACTTGATTATGTTATTAAAAATGGTGAGTGGAGATTTTTGGTGCGAGTCTGAGCTCTACCGCTGACAAAACGCTTTTCAGTTCTACATTTCCTTGTGTCGGGGTTATTTTAGCATTATGATGTAGCAATTGGTGCTTGCCACTCCTAGAAAAGTTTTTCAGGTGTGCTGTCTCAAGTGTATTTTTTTTTTCTTTGCACAGGATCAGCAAATATATCAAATTCCCACACACTCTGGAATAGTTAAATAAAAAATATACATATTAAAAAAAGCTTTTATGTAGTAGCTTGTGTAGTAACTTCATTTTGGGCTTGCCATCCACTCCCAAAATTGTAATGTTGGAAAATAATCTAAAAGTGCAAAAACTCTTTTGAATATGGCACAGTAAAGGAACACACGGTTTAGTGCCCACTGTTTGGGATCCTTTGGTAAATCAGGCTCTCAGTTTTTACTTGTGTCATTCCGTAACTCTCACTAGTGTAGTGGTGTCAAAGTCCGGTCCTCGGGGGCCTGAGTCCTGCATGTTTTAGAGGTTTCTCACGTTAACACAGCTGATTCATATTTAAACTCATCAGCAAGCTCTGCAGGAGCCTGATAATGATCCTGATCAGTAAATGTGGTGTGTTGGAGTAGACAAACCTCAAAAACATGCAGGACTCTGACACCTGTGCACTAGTGCAATGCACAACAGAATAAAGGCCTGTATGATAAAGTAAGAGTAACTAGGCAAACCAAGTGTGATTAATATGGCACCATAGTAACAGCATGACAACTGCAAACATTATCATCACAATTGACATAGTAACTGCATAAGCTACTTATAACATCAACATCATAAAACGATGACACCATGACCTAACTCAATGACCCAACCCAAAATACAGTCATAACACTTCTCTTCTCACAATTCTCACTTCTCTATGCCTAAAGAGGCATATTTTTCTGTAAAAATATGGTTAAATCACAGATGGGTCCATCGAGAATTATGAATGTCTGCTATTCTCCCATTCCAATCATCAATTCACAGTGAGGGACACAACATCAGCGACAACTGTTCAGTATCTTCCATGACATGCTTTTTGAGAGAAACTCATCCGGTAAGCTCTCAAATCCTAGATGAGCATTCAGCCAAAGGGGCCCTAATTACATTATTACTGTATCCCGTTAAGTGTATGTGAATATAAATTTTGTTCATTTAGAACATCACCAATTTAATAATTGATACATTTGTTTGTAATGTTGAGTTCGAAGATGCTTGGACTTAAGTAATCAGTTAAACCCATCAATTAATAATCGAATTAGGCATCAGAAAGACAGACAGGTGAACTCATTATGAGAAACGGGGAACAGAGAGAGAGTTAGAGAGTTAGAAAGAGAAAGAGAGACAGAGACTGAATGCTGTTTTTCCGGTCTCTAGGTAGACTTAAGTTTGACAATTCAATTAAGGCTTCTTTCCCTCTGAGGAGTTTTTTGTATATGTTGGTTTTGTAAAACTCTATCTCACGGACACCTGCCAGCTCCGTAGTACTGCAAACAGAAGGATAAGTAAGGCTTAATCATAGCACGAGAGAGGGGGAGAGACATTTCCACAAACTGGAGAAAGTCCAAGGGTTGGATGAGAAGCTGTTAAAATGGATTTTCAACAAGTGCAGAAAGTAAAACGGCAAACAGTTGGGCTGCGTTAAACAAGCTCAGAAATTCGTACCTTGACATCTGCTTTTAATTACCAGGGAAAATAGGAAACAACCTACCTCTTTTTCCCCCTTCGCTCTTGTCCTTTACTATCCTCAAATGTCTAGAATGGTAAAACTACTAAATATTTCTGAAAACTGTATGTGTTTTTTTATTTATTTGGGAACTTTGTGATGAAGAGTACTTGTGGAAATGAAGGATAATTTGGTTTGAATGTGACTGAAAAGAAGAAGATTGCTCCAGTCAAGGTGTAAACAAGGTAGTTCAAACTAGATTGCTGACAGTCAACAAAGATGGTGGTCATGGCTTGAAGAAACCCACTAATCCCTAAATTAACATTTATCCCAAACAAATTATCTGCAGCCGAAACAAAATACAAACGAGTCACCAACTGTTCATCACTCTTCTTTTTTTTTTTGCAAAAATAAATCAATAAATCAATTTGTAGTTGCAAGCAAGATTAATCTTTATTAAAAGATGCATTTTAGATTTGATATGCATGAATCAGTAAATCCCAACCAGAGCGCAGTGACATCACTGATGCTGTGCATAATTATCGAATTTGAAAGTCTCTGTTATTATTATTTGTTCATCTCCAGGTATCAATGCCAGCATCATATACTGTACTACATGCTCTTCCATGACATAGCAGAAAGCAAAATGAAGCTGTGTATCCACCTGTCGCCATTCATACAACAGAACAAGTCATGAGTAAATCAGCTTTGTGTTCCACGAAACAGGCCCAGATTTCACAATGAGTTGCAGTGACACCCCTGCTCCTCGTTAATCAAACCTCAAAACTACCTCATTTCATGTTGCCTTCCACACAGTCAAATCCCCTTTTGAATCACCAGCCCTCATCACAGGCCATATGGCATGACTCCTTCTTGTGATTCGTCATTTCAGCACTGTGAAAACCTTACACTGCTGTATGTTTGTGCAAACCTTTAGTATCTTCTCTTGCTCTTTGACCTCTCATCACATGTAAACATTAAGGTAAAACAGACCCTAGTTTGTTCTTGCAGGCAGGTAAAGGTGAACCTACACAGTTTTGAACATAAACACGCTAAAGCGCACAAGCAAATATGTTTAGCATATGCTGTAAATAAAACTGTCTACGTCAGTGACAGCCTGCATTATATCAAAACCCCCAAACAACCACTATCATCATCACTCATCATGAGAGACAACAGACTGCCTCCCACTTTTAGAGCCAGCCTTGGGTAAACACAATTTCCCTTTAGAGGGGAGCGCAAACGGCCCATATGGAAGAAGCAACTTGGAAATGGCTTTGACGAGAAAAATATTTTTAAAAAGGCCATGTCAGATCTCAGATGTAAGTCACTAAGCGTGTGGTGGTTTACTCCCCTGATGTCCATGCAGGCCGTGTGGGTTCAATTCCTGCTCAGTGATGGTCTGTGTGGATTTTTGTCATCTCTATACGTACACTGAAATTGACTGGTGACCAGTCCAGGTGTAGGGTTTGCAAATTAACATGGAATAGGCCCTCACCTACACTCTAAAAACAGTTGGGTCAAAAATAACCCAACTATGGGTCAAAAATGGACCGATCCTCTACTTGGGTCTACTTGACCCAACTTTGAGTCAAGAAATGGGTCAGATCCTTTACTTGGGTCAAAAAAATGGGGTCATTTTGTATAAAACAACCCAGAAAGTTGGGAAAAATTGATCCATAAAGTGGAACACTCCATTTCGTGTTACTTTTGACCCAACTGTTTTTAGAGTGTAAAATGGATATGTGGTATAGAAAATGTTTGGATGGATATCAGGTGCACATTCGAACAGTACACAAGTTATCTCAAATATATTATGTCAAAATGAATTGCTACTTTCCAAGCTCTTTCATAATCGATGTTATTTCAAGTCCCTGTTTAAATCGAATTAGAATGTCTAAGTAAGCATGCTTCAAATGTGTGTTTTCATTAAATCCACTTGCCAGTTCAGTAGTGAGTGTTTCTGTACTGCACGGGTCATTTCACAATCTACTGCTGCATCTACTGCTGCATCTACTTCATGTCGCGATGGTTGCACGAGAAACAAACAAAGTGTTCCTAATGAGTTCCCCCTTCGACTAAAAAATAAGTTTCAGACTCCGGCATTCTAAAGGTGAGGGTAAATGTAATGCTGCACGTCTGATGGGATCAATAGGCAATCATTGAGGTGTAGATCATACCACACATTCATTCACATGCACCTGTGCAGGAAAGGGAGCACAAACATTAGTTGGTTTGAGTAGGCGACAAGGAAGTGAGAATGGGGCTCAGGTGAATTCCATCATCTTGCGCCCAACCTGCTAATAATAGATCACCGAAACCATCACAGCATTAACAGCCATTTACTGAGAAATCAGTCACACAGTCACTCGAAAAAGAAACAAGATTCAGCTTCCTCCCACTGAGTGTCTCGTGCTTTCCTACAGTACGTGTAAAGTGGCTTTCAGCATCTAGAAAAGTGCTATATACATTTTACATGTTGTTATTATTATCGTTATTATTTTTAGGATTATTAGTTGCTCAGTTTTAAAAATAAATGGAGCTACATGAATTATCTTTGCCAAGTAGGATATAATACGTTTTGCAGTTTTCGTCTGGTTCTCAAAGAAGGATCTAATGTTATTTGATCAGCATTCTTTGTTTAATATTGTTTCCCTCAAGCCTACAGAATGGACACAATAAAGGAAAAGAAAACAACACACAT
Source organism: Vanacampus margaritifer (assembly GCF_051991255.1). NCBI lineage: Eukaryota > Metazoa > Chordata > Actinopteri > Syngnathiformes > Syngnathidae > Vanacampus > Vanacampus margaritifer. Next base: position 15,439,749 of record NC_135445.1, on the reverse strand, counting down.
ATCCAGCTACGTAGTACTAATGAAACTAATTCTACTCAAGTACTGAAAATGATGATTTAACACGAGAAAACAAATCTAACTCCAGCTTCTTCATCACTGACACCAATTAATTGCTTTCTAATAGCACTCAAAGACAAATGCGAGATGAAAATGTATTGTGTCCCGTTCTTCCAAGTTCAGTCTGCAGTTACTCGTTTGCATGCACAAGTCAAGGACTGGCTTGGAGTCAAGGTTGATGACTTCTGCTGAGGCCAGACAAATTGGATCAGCACCAGAATTCCGGATTAACATCATTTTTAAAGTACAGACATCATGCCTTTTCAAATCTATAAACATGTTTCTTCTACTACCGTGCACCCGAATACTCCAGGCTCGGTACCCACAATTTCACCTAGTCACAAATTTTTTTAAATATATTTTTTATCAATAAAAAAGAAGAAGTGTTTTTTGTTTTTCTTTTGTTGTTTATAGGATCAAACACCTGTTTTGTGAAGAAAGTGTATATTGGATGTTTGCCAGCATTTTTTGTAGGATTTTCTAATTTTACAAAAAATAACTTTTTTTACTCCCCCAAATGTATATCAATGGGTGTCAATTATATGCGGCTTTTCGCTATTTGCAGGCTATTTGCCTATACATGTGAATAACGGGGTTCTACTCTATAGCTTTAAGTTGTAATATTACAATTCACTACTAGATGGCTGACATTGCTCAAATGTGCTTGCACGGGTCTTATATCTGCCCTTATTTGATTAGGCGTAATATTTTTTTTGGGCGGATTTGGAATGACATGCCGGACAAACAGAGTACCTAAATAGTATTACAAAGTTGAGTGAGTTGATTTTTGTTAGACAAAAAATTTACAAAATATTGGTTTGTTGTTCTGTAATTTTGTGCCATCTTAAAATGTTATTTTTTTATGCACAAGAGCCCTTTGCACTAAGGTGAAAAAAAACAAAAAAAACATCAGTTGTCTTTTATACATGCATTGTGAAATATAATAAGAAAAATTAAATACAGTATCTCAATAGTCATGATGAAAAGTTGTGCGCCCCAACCCACCCTCCCCATTATATAAGTTACCCATCCTTGATATACTGTATGTACAGCCTTATCACATTTATTCTGGATCCTACAAAAGATCGTGCATGTAGATGAAACCGTACCTTTTTTAGCTACTAAGAGCCTAGAGATTGTAGTTGTTTATTTACTGATTTTGAAGATGGATCAAGCTTAGCCATCACACATTCTCATTCATGTTTAGTTCCAGGTTGGTAACTGGTAAATAACTGGTAAATAAAAAATAATTGGTAAATAACATCATCGTGGATATATATATTTTTTTAATCAAGGGGAAAAAGAAGAGTGCAAGGCAATAAACAAAATCATTTTAAGCAAGTGATATTACTATTTTTATTTTTGAACAGATTAAGTCCGTTTAAATGTGAAAACCATGTTTTTTCCCCTGATGTAGTTGTTACCAAGAGCGTCCGTTATTACAGACTGGGAAGAGGTTCCTCGTGGGATATTGCCACCTGGATGGCACCTCCTTTTCTGGAAACAAGGAGTGAGAAGCCGCTAACGAGTTAGCATGTCTGCATGGGTGCAAGGTTGTAGGGACTCACACACACACACACACACACACACACGCACACACACACACACACGCACACACACACACACACACACGCATGCAGTTTGACAGTCACTGACAAACAACCCTCTTGACACACACACAGGCCAAAACAGCCAAACACACCCACACAAAGTCAGTGCCACAACATATACGCACAAAGCAACAAATAGCGACACACACAGAGATAGCGCCTGCAGACATTCTCTCAGTTTTTCCGGACTTGTTGATTTAGGTTTTTTTTTTTTTGCAGAAGATGGTCCTAACATTGATAAAGGCCCCAACTCGTGCTGCATTCAAGGATTAAGATTAATTAGTTTGGTATGATTGCCAACCGACAAAAAAGCCCTTAAAGCCCTCAAAACCCTTAAAGCAAAAATAACACAATTGTACCTGCTGGTGAGGCTCCTAAAATTCAAAAATCACGCTCAGACCTGTCACTCTTCACAAAACCCTGCAAACCTCCTCATGTTACAAATTCCTCCATGACAGACTACAAACGAGTGTTCTTTTAAAAGAGAAGCGACTGGAAAAAAAATGGCTCGCCGGTCCGTTGAAAATGCTGTCAAACTCCAGGTCCTTTCAAGTTAATGTGCAGTTGACTTTAATATATTTTAGAGTGCCGCTGTGAACTACGAAATATGTCATCTTTGCCTGTGAAGATTTACGACAAAAAAGGTGGTTTAAACTATTGCAGCTGTACCACAACTCCTTACGCCCAATTCGCACTGACTGCGGAACGGACGCAGTGCGTTTTCTGTACGGCCGCCGCAAGGAAAGCATTCGAGTCTGCGTGTCAATTCACACCAGCTGCAGTGCGGTGCGTATGCGGTGCGGAAGGGATACGGCGCTGCGGAAAGTTTCCGCAAGCGTTCTATTTTACACGAGCCGGACAGGAAGTCGAGCATCGGCATCAAGGTAGATCCGGTATATTTCAAAATAAGATTTTTGGGGGGAGGGAAGCTAGCTAACTACATAGTATGACATGAGTCGGACATTTAAGACAAAAAAAACGAGCTCAGATTAAATTATACATGACAAAATAACACTATTTAAACACAAAATGTACTTACCTTTGGTAGAAGAGCCATGGTAGAAGTCACAGAAATAATGCCCAAAAGCATATCGATGTGACAACAAGCAAGTGTGGCTATTGTATACAAGTAGGACTCTATATACACAGTTGTTATTGTGTGAACTCAACTCTGCAGCGTCAACCCCCGAGATCTTGTGGGTGGTCTAGCGATAATTTCCGGACACGGACAGCTGACGCAACGATGACTGCGGCGGCTGTACAGAAAGCTCACCACGGCTGTTCCGCAGTCAGTGTGAATTGTGCGTTAGAGTTACAGGTGAGATGGAGCCAATTCCAAATATCTTTGGACGAGAGGCCTGGTACACCCTGGCATACTTGCCAACTTTGGGTTGGGAAAAATTTGGTAATTATTTTCATTGTCATATTGGTTCAAAGTTTCTTTGGCAGGATCTGGGGTCTTTCGACCGACATCTAACGACATGTGCAGATTAATATTTATCAACTTCAACCCAAACAAATTCCTCAAAAAACACTCATGATAAACATTGAATATAACATGTCTGATGATAAACCTGGAACAGATAGTTTCTGTTTCGATTAGCTCCTATGGAGAAAATGTTTGTAAATCAAAACAAATGGGATCTTGGCCTTGAGTTTGATCATACGGTAGCAATTCCATTGTACAAGACGTGTCAGCTTCAAACATAATCTAAAAATTAGTGCTGTCCAAGTTAAAGCGTTAACTAATTAATCACAAAAAAATGTTGCGTTAATCATCGTTCTTATCTTATCTTATAATTATTTATTTGTATTAATGCAAATTAATCACACTATTAATTTTGACCGCAGATGATCATTTAGCTGACAGTGGATGATTACGTTAAAGGTAGCACAGGTTGTGTTTGAGCAATAAACATAACTACATACATTAAAGTAAAGCATTTAATACATTTTTGCGTATGACATTCAAAATATTTGTTCATGTCAAACTATTGGGGTTACTTTTCCCCATTTTAAGTTATGCAAGTAATTAACTGATTAGAAAACGAGGGGGATGAACGTGTGCAGTGGATAAAATCTTTTGAAGACGTCCTCACAATATTAAATGTCCAAAAAGTTGACAAACATGTGCTCGTTAAATTTGGTGGAAGAAAAATTTTTTATTTTTTTTAATTAAGCGATTAATCGCGATTAATCAACATTTTAAGATGTGATTAATCTGATTAAAAATGTAATCGTTTGACAGCTCTATTATAAATATTATATACTCAATTGACATTTTGTAGGTCACCTACCTAAGAGAAAAGATTACAAGCAACAGTATACGCACAGAAATATCAGAAATGAGCATTATTATCTTAGAAAGGAATAATTTGCTTTTTCATTTTAAGTATTTGTGTTAACTAGACATTGGTGCACACTTTGGTGTAATCTATAAAGGCTTTGAGTTCATCATGTTATGGTTCTGCCTAATAAGGACTATCAGGATATCTGCTTTAATTAAAATTTAGGATACCAGGTATTGCATCGGGTTGATACCCAGCCATATTTCACAGTATCAGTACTCGTGACGCCACCATGTAAAATCAGGAAGTAGAAATAAGAAGACAAGAAAATTGCCATTATTTAATGCAATTTTAAGGAAGATGCTATGTTGGGATATATAGGTCTTTGTTTGGAAATTATGTGTCATAGTTCTTTTTAGAAAGTGTTATGTATAAAAAAAAATCCTAGTGGTATCGGTACTTTGCATTAGTATCGGTCACGACTCAAGAGGTGAGTACTCAAATTGAAAAAAAGTATTATTGAACATCCCTAAAATGCTGAAAAGAAATTACATCAATGCCAAATTAATCTTTCATTTTCTTAGTTCTAGCCACCTGCAGGCAAACAGTCCATGGTGTACCCGTATAGCTCCAGCATACCCGCAACCCTAATGAGGATAAGGGGTAAAGAAAATGGATGGATTTCGAGCCACCAGCCACTCTTTTCCCAAATCACCCACTCTATTTGCTGCAAATGCATGTCAAGTCTAATACCATTAGAGAGCAATTAGATTTAAACACGGCCGAGATCCATTACAGACAATCTGACCTTTAAATATTTCACGACAATACCGTTTTAATGTGTGAATTTGAATGGTGAGGCAGACAGGTGATGTTCTGCGCCGACTTTATCAGCTTCACACCATTTTCAATGTTCCTCCCTCCAACAGACAAAGTTCTTCCCTTGTATTCTTTATTTACTTTTTCATCTTCCTCACTGCACTCTTCCTTCCTTTTGTCCTTGTCTCCCTCCCTCCCCTCGCCATTCCTTCTCTCATCACCTCAAGAAGACGAGGTTGCAGCTGGTGTAAACTCGAACTTGAAAATAATGACAGGCACCTGCCCACACTATCCCCATTGCTTCAAGTGCATTATTTGTGCGTAGAGGCAAACAGCAGAACGAAACCTCTGACAGATCTCAAAACAAAGTTGTTCCCCGTTTTAGCAAGTCCCGTAAAAGCCACCAAAAGATCCCGTGGGACTTCTTGAAAACCAACTGTAGCTGAACAGTATCGAGTTCACAAGCACTTTTATGTCAGCCGCAATGTTTGTTTTTTCTAATTACTTACACGAAATACTCCTCTTCAGCAGGTAAGGACTAATGATTATAAGGATGTTATTTAATGGAAAGTAAATTATTTTGCTTGTGTATTTAAAAAAAAAAAAAGGCATCTTGATGCAAGTGTGACAAATTGGAGAACAGTACCCTAATTGGCAGCAACCAGCAGAAGCATTGTTGATTCTGTCTCAACCAGTTTGAAGCCATCTATGAGAAGTTGATTCACATCCACAAAGACTTCCGCTGTGGCAAAACTTCTTTCCGTAGCAGTCTTTTACTCAACATAATGGAAATAAGTGTACAAGCATGGAGATTATCACTTGAAAACAAACCATTAATAATAATGAGCCTGATTGTTAAAAGCGATTAAGTCCTACAAAGGCAGAGAAGTACCAGAAAGCATGTCATGTCTTAAGGGCGTGTTCCAAAGCAATCACATGCCACAAAAAGACAGACCATTCCACTCAATTTATATAGCAATTAATTAGTATATTATTTGAATGGAGATCGAACCCGCTCCCTCCTGTTTGGGAGCACAGAGCTTTAAGAGTGAGCTAATGTTCTGGGCCGCCGACACAGCTCCGGGCCTTATTTGAATGCACAGGAAGTGATGTACGCAAAATGCCAACCTACTTTTTCTTTTTAAAAAAACCTAAAACTTTTAAAATATATAACAATAAAAACACGCACACACAAAACCCACCTTTCTTATTTCCCTACACCCCTCGCAATCGTCTTGGGAGCAGTCTGCACTCTACCAGTCGTGGAAACACGTTGCACTCTGCCTCTCATTTGCCGCACAATGAAAACCGGACAAAAATGTCTGGGCAAAAGAAGACATTTGGACACCCTAAGCTAGCAAACATGTTTTAGGAATACGGAAACCAGAGTACCATGAGAAAAACTGAACCCACGCTATCTGCACAGGGGTCAAAAAAGTCAATCACTGACCATTCAGTGACAATTCAGTTGAATAATACTAACTTTGACAATGCATTTATGCAATATAGTCACCATGAAAATGAATTTGAGTTTGAAAATGCTTTGTAAATACAACTTTGATTTGATTTTAGGGAACTGTTATAAATTGAGAGGAAACCCCCTTTCAGACATTTAATTTGGTCTGAGTTTATTCCCCCGGAAGCAGTACAAAATAGAAGATAATACGTGATGGTCCCAGAGGAGTGATATATTAGGACAAGAACACATCAACACTTTGGTCCGTTTGAATTAACCAAAAACAAACTGTTCAGCAGAGTGAGAATGCAGCTTGTTAAGAAAACAGGTAAACATCTTCAGTGATCATTTGCTACAGTTTGTTTGCCATCAGGCCAATTTGCGTTGCTACAAACCCAAAGCCCCCCCATCCCACCACAGATGAGAATCATAAAGTGTCTGAAAACACCAGCAATCCAATTAATTCACACTTACAAATGTTTCTCCATTCCATAAAAGCCTTCTGTTCTTTTTAATATTATGAAATATTGTGCATAAATAATCCCAACATTGCTTTTTAATGTGAGTTCTAATGGACCTGGTCTACAAGTGACCATCCGTCTTGTATTTTGTTCATTGTGGTGGGAAAGTTGAATCTCTCTTAGCTCATTTTGGGAGTCAATCACAGGCCACATAAAGACGCGATAGTCACTCACACTTACATTGCCACGTGTGTACTTTGTCGTTCTAGAACTAATGCTGCTTGCATGAAAGATAACCACTACATGACAAGGTACACAATTAATAACCAGTAATGTTCACAAGTATAGCACATTTTTAGCAATGCCTACACAAGCATCGTAATGCTTTACTACTACTATCTGCTATATATTATTTTTTCATTATCCATCTTTCCTGATTGGGCGCATGGGTCTTTGCCCAAAGCATAGCACGCCATCGTCAAACCCATTCATCGTGTATGTGGTGAGGAGCTGGGACCGAGGAATGGAGTGACGCTAGACGACTTCTGTCACGACAGCAAGGCACCTCGATTTGGAAAATGTTCTATTCAAGAGCGGTAGCAGGATGACATCATACAAGTGCCTCCAATTTGAGAGGAGCTTGCACAGTGAAAATACTGTCATTTTGGTGGACTTATTTACTAGTAACGGTATTATAAAATCTCCTCCCCCTTCTTAAAATTAGCAAAGTCAGGGTTTTCTTTGGCAACAATGAAAGGTACATTTTGACGTGTTGCGGTTTAACCAGTTGCAAAAATCTCCTTTTTTACTTTCTGGTAGGCTGCTACGTCAGCACTTCCAGTAATTTTGCTTTGCCGTATGACACTTTTTCACACTGAGTGAGTGCAGCGTAAAAAGGGCTTTATAGTGAAATGTGTGATTTACAATTCAATTTACGATGCCAAACAATGTTCCTTGCTCTATAAGTGTTACAAGCAAGCAATACTTTATACAACTACAAGTTCCCTTTGACTCCAGTACTGGTATCAGATTGCAATTCCAACCACACCACTCAAACGTTACTATACCTTAACATTTAAAGTCGCAATTGTCTGACATTCCTTTGAGTCCACATCGGCGTGAGGGCAAAATGATGAAACTAGCCCAAAAAGTCACTATGCATCCTCCTTGCTCACCTTGTTGTTTGAGAAGTAGTCTCCATGTAATTGTCACCCCACTGCAAATGTTGCCCACTTTTATATTAACATTTCCAATCGCGTGGTTAAAGCACTCAAAAATGCAAGAGTTATGTTCACAATCGCTAAGCATCAATCACATCAATGAGGAATATTAAATTGAACACGCACACAAACGCACAAATAGAGGCCTCCGGAGGTTTGAGTGACCAGATGTTAGAAGGACAGAGTGTGTCACTTGACTAAGAACAGGCGTCACTGGTGTGTGTGAGTGTGTGTAGTGAGTCAAAAGCTGCAGCACTCCATAACTTCATTGATCTCAAGAAAACACCCACACCCACCATATGCACGCTGGCAAACACTAAAGTGAAGGCTTCCCCTTTGAAAACCACATAATACATGTCAGGGCACGCAGTAAGTGGAGCGCTGCTACTCTATCCAAACACATTAACATGTGTGTGTGTGTCATAGGGTAATTCCCATTTCACACATTCACTTCATTCAATTATGTTGAAGTTATTTTCCCATCACATTGCTTTACACAGTTTGCACATATTAAAACTATTGTTTTACAAAGTACAACGCCTTTGACTTTCTGTGACATTAATCTTGTTTTTCTATAATAAGCTCCTATTATTTCTTCCTTTAATGGTTGAAGCAACACATGAGCCTGGGAAGAACTATCTAAGACTTTATGGGGTATGACTTTTTTATTCAGATTCAGGGCTTCTACGTGAGCGCAAGTAGCTACTTGCAATGCAGTAATGATGGGACGAATAGGATTCGGCGCATGTCTGTTGTATCGTCCGCCAGCCAACATCTCCATCCTCTCTGTTGATGAATATTTTCCCAGGCCCAATTTCGTTCCCAGTCCATCATAGACATATTCGTTAAGTTACTGTTTTGAACAATTTGATAGATTGCCCTCTGTAGTGAGTGAAACACGTGTATGTGAGTGCATGTGTGTGCGTTTGTGTGGATTTATGGCTGTCAGACTGTATAACTGAAGTCGTTTTATTAACGGAGAACAGAACTTGCTGCGTCACATTTTACATTGTTACCATTCAAAGAGTCTTAATATGTTGTACACACTGCAACAAACACGCAGTGCGTGTACAAGAACGAGCAACCGACCTTGGAGAACAATAACTGAATTCATGTGAGATCACCACATACATGCACCAACATGCCAATTATATAAATAATAGTACAACAGCGTATTGCTGTATACCAGGTCCGAGGGCTATGTGTGGCCACAACCACACCCTGAATGGCCTCGATAAGTACCCCCCCCCCCCCCAAAAAAAAGTGTGTGTGTTGTTTTTTTTAATGAAAATATTTTCTTTTGTACAGTGGACCCCTGCATACGCACGGTTCAGCACTCACAGATTCTCCTATTTGTGGAATATTTTGCAGGTTATTAATGTTGTTAATGTGATTTTATTTTAATTTAATTTTGATAGTAAGTTTTTTTTAGTATATATATATATTAGGGGTATGAATTGCCTAGTACCTGCCGATTAAATTCGTATCACGATTCATAGGTCACGATTCGATTCGATACCGATTAATCCCGATACGACTCTATAAATTGATTATTGAGATTTTTTTTTTACTAAAATTTAGAAAATACTAATCAGTAAACTTGTACATGTACACTGTAAAACCTGTATGAAAATGTATTTATTTATCTGAAAATTCAGCCTTATAACTGAGCCACTGTATTTAACAAACAGTTTGCAGTCTGTTTCATGTTTGAACAGCACTGAAATAAAATATTAAGGCTAAATTAATATAACATTCTTCCATGCTTAATGTTTGAATCCTAACCCTAAGTAAGACGTTTTGTTGAATATTCCCATAAAAAATTGATGTTTAAAAATCTATTCGGCCGCATATCGAATCGATTCGAGAATTGCGCGCTGTAATATCGTGATATATTGCAGAATCGATTTTTTCTAACACCCCTAATATATATATATATATATATATATATATATATATATATATATATATATATATATATATATTTCATTTGAATGTGCATCAATTACTTCACTCTTCGCAGGTCAGAGCGTATTTTGTACATATTTAAAATAGAATTTTTGTCACACATCTGGTTAGGAAGTATGTGGTCCTTGTCCTTGATGAAAAATGGTGGTCCCCTCCACCCTTTACGTGGCCCATCCCTGCTGTAATACTGTATAGTAGGTATTCCCAGAAACCAAGCACCCAGTAAAGCTAACAAGAACGTTGACGGAAACCCGTCGAAGGGAAAATCCCTGACACGGCAAATAGGATTTTCTTGGGCCATTTTCCCATCTAAATATGAACCAAATCAATACGGTCTTTAGAAATTAAAAGCTAACTTAGTCACTTAACTGATGCACATGGTTGCTGCAGGACATGTGCTGAACAACCAGAGACCATTTAGTTGAAAAACAGCTTTAAAAATGATTCCTTTTGCTGTGCATTCTAAAACATGACAGTGACTTGGAGTTTGTGTTTAGTTTTCAAGCTTTTGGTTGAGTTACAGCTGTCTGCTTTCCAACCCTTGTGCAAAATATGGCTGTATGAAACAGCTGGTTACTCTCCATTGCTTATGTGATGAATCAAAATCAGGCACGAGCCAGCTGGATGGAGACTGAAAAAGTCTCATTCAAGACCTGTGGCAAGCAGAGAATACCAGATCACAGCAACATCTGTGTTTGTCTGTCAGTAATTAACAATAAAAATAGATTAATATTAACACAGAGTCGGTGATACAGGTTGTTGACCAGGAAAAACTCTTGATTGTTTGATCATTATATCTATTGAAATATTACAGCAATCTTTCTAATCTGAGTAGTCATGCTTCAGAACTTGCCATCATTTTTGAGTGGTCTTGAACATGCTATCTAGCATGTAGAAATTTAAAATGTCACATTTGGTCCATTGTATGTAAATATGTGATAGTCATGGCAAGTGGTCAAGGGGGGAAAAGCCCAGAATCCACCTGTGACATCAAATGGTCATCACTAAATCATCTGTCAGGAAGAACCACTTCAAATACTAGTCAACTAACAACAATATTTCTGTGTTCTTGCTAAGAAATATGAGCAACAATATACAAAAACAACCAAAAAACCTACACTTTATACCCACAACTCTGAACAGGAAAAGCAGTTAGAAATAGATGTGGCATTGATACACTGCTAAAGTTTTAGGCGTTACATTTGAATAATTACTTACTTACATTACTTTTTTTTTGTACAAAGAACTGGTTCATAGTCATTGCATCTTTGGAAAAAGTGACAGAAAACAGATTTTTGAAGCGCTAATGTAAGCTATATACATGTTCATCTCTCATGGCTGTTACAGAAAGAGAAAGCAGGAAGATTCGCTTGATCTCATAACTCCCATTGACAGCTTTCAGATGATTCAGAAGACTGTCAATATTCCAGACAATAGCATCTTATAAAGAAAAGCAATATCAACATCCATATATTTAAAAGTGAAAAAATAGATATTTCTGTATTTACAGTAGGTTAGTCTTTTCTATGTCATACACAAGGATATATGCATCTCCTCGCTAACCCTGACAGCTTTCAGATGATTCTGGTGGACAGGAATGAATCCAAAAGCGTAAGGAAACGAGCAAGCAAAATTGCCACATTTATTACCAGAACAGATGGCACCATCCTGGTGCATCTCTTCAGGACAGACAAAAACCCACATTGCAGAATAAACCACGGATTTCTACATCCACCGGACTACTACTACTGATTCTCCTCAAAGACACAGTAGGTGAGGAAGACATCATTATGACTTGACCAGTCAGTCAGTAGGTCTACAAAATGAATGCCAGAGCAGTGTGGATTTTTTTGTTTTTTCTGTCTTTTCCCCCCCTCCATTCACAGTTCTATGCCGGGTCACTGCCTCGATATTGGCCCCCAAGCAAGCAGACTGTAATAACAAAAAGTGCAACTAAATGTGTCTCTTTGTTGTTGTTGGTAACTAACAAAATACATAGGCAAACAAGCAACTCACTCAAAACATATTTGTACCTGGCATTGGTAATAAAAAAAAACAAAAAAAACATTATGTTTATCATTTTTTCCTGAGTTCTACCAAGCTTCCTCCCACAAAACATTCATGATCGATTATAGGTAATTGAAAATGCTAAATTGTCACCTAAAGACTCAAAATTGTTGCATTGTCTGTGCGCACGTAAGTGTAAATGGTTGACTTGTCTGTTTGTGCCCTGTGACTGCACAAAGCATCATTTTGAATGGGCGCCATCTCACCTGCCAACCAATGAAGAGAAACATTGGATGGATAGAAGAGTTTAAAATGGTCCAGTGGCGAGCAGGGTTGGGAGGGTTACTTTTAAAATGTAATCCGTTACAGTTACAAGTTACCTGCTAAAAAAATGCAGTTAGTATCCAAGTACCATAATATTAAAATAATATAACTGCATTACTTTTGGATTACTCCAATATTGAGTATGCTCATGAAGACAAAATAAAAATAAATATCGCCACAATATATATTCTATATGTGCCCCTGCTATTTGCGGGTGATAGGGACCGGGCAGCCTAAAAATAGCAAAAATCCTTTGATTGATTGATTGATTGATTGATTGATTGATTGATTGATTGATTGAAGGCCATAAGCTGTTTTCGAACTGTCACTGAAAGCAACCACACCTCACAGTTTGATAGATAGATAGATAGATAGATAGATAGATAGATAGATAGATAGATAGATAGAGAGATAGATAGATAGATAGATAGATAGATAGATAGATAGATAGATAGATAGATAGATAGATAGATAGATAGCTAGATAGATAGATAGATAGATAGATAGATAGATAGATAGATAGATTAGCCGTGTATATGTTGGGCATGATGTTTAAATAGTGAATTGGTGGGAGGAAGATTTGTTTGGAAGTTGTAACTCACATTATCCTTGTAGGCTAGCGGGCTAGCTAGCAAGAAGCTACAGCGCGTAGCATGCCACTGGACTCATAGCTCAAACTTTCGCTCCGAGTAAGTTCCAGTGAATACCGGTCGCCATTTCATCCCCCCCGTCCGTGAAGCTTTTTCAAACTGCCCGCGTGTGGAGGACACGACTAGTCAGTTTGTTCGTTCGTTCCCACCTCCCGACATGAACGTGAACGCGCTCTCTCCCACTCTGTCCCTCTCTCTCTCTTTCTGTCTCACTCTCTCGCTCCCTCTCACTTTCTCGCTCTGTCTCTCTCTCTCGTCCTATTTCGTAATCTCTCTCTTTGTAGAAATTGTAATCTCTCAAAGTAATCCCCATTTTTAATAGATGTACCTGTGATCTGAATACATGTTTTTTTCCTATAACTGTAATGGAATACAGTTACTTTTTTTGGTAATCTGATTACGTAATGGCGGTACATTCTATTCCGTTACTCCCCAAGCCTGGTGGCAAGTATGTTGAACTATGTGCCTTTTAATTACCTTGAATGTGTTTTGTCTCCAGTAAAGTCCTATCACTGGCATACTTTGACTTTAGAACTAGAATTCCAAATGCTGTATCATCAAACTTATTAAAGACAGAAGAGTTCTTGCTCACATAAAAAAAAAATAACTTATTGAATGTTCGTGATAAGGAGACTTTTTCTGCATTCATATATTTTTTCACACTGAATACTTCAACATACATGCGGAGCTCCAAATTAGAACGAGCTGTGTAAATGTGGACCTGGGCTGGGTCTGCAGCCCTGTGAGTCTGGGCCACAGTAGGGACGGAGAACAGTCACTACTTGTTTTATTGCCTCATGATGAACACCTGCAACGACTGAGGGGGAGGAGGAAAAAAAAAGGTCGAGGGCAGACAAAAGGCTCACATCTGTGTGTGTGTGTGTGTGTGTGTGTGTGTGTGTGTGTGTGTGTGTGCGTGTGTGTGTGTGTGTGTGTGTGTGTGTGTGTGTGTGTGTGTGTGTAGGTCTCAGGTTACATTCTTGTGGACAGGCTGCCAAATGAGACCGTCTGCGCACATGCTGCCCAGCCTCTGACATAAACACGCCTTCATATGATGGTAACTATGTTAGTAAATATCCTATGCGAGTAACTACGTCAGCTCTTTCTTGCATAATTTAGATTTTATGAGTTGCTGTTAGTTTAGGTAAATCTGTGATCAGAAATGAAAAGCACATACAGTATGGCTTGTAGATACAGTACTGTAATAGGTACACTCCTCATTTCAATAGATCTGCCTCAAGGCCATTCAAATTGCCTTTTCACTGGAGCAGAGGTTGAAAATCATATAAAGGCTGTCCATGATTTAAACCTTTTTAAAAATGTTTTGGGATACTCAATTCAAACCCTATTGCAGTGCAGACCACTGAAGTCACAATTTGCCTATCATCTCCCTTGGTTTCTCTTCTTTTAGCTAACCTTAAGACTTTTCTCTCAAATAGGAATTGGTAGCTTTAAATTAGTAGAATAAGAGAGGTGGAAGATCTAGTGTAAAAAGGCAAGAAAGGTGTATATAAATAATAACTGGTAATGATCTTAAAATATTTTGCACCTGTCATTCCTTTTGAACTAAATCTGGTATCATTTACTCTTGTAATACTTTTTGTATTTATATTGAATTCAAAACTTAGGGTCTATCCCATAGACCAAAAGAATCCCTCTCTTCAGGTTAAACACCCATTCAGGAAACAGTTTATTGAGGAAACGGAGAGTGGAGCGCCTGTTTTCCCGAAAATACAGCTGTGCCCTCCAGAAAAGATTTATTGCTGCTACCTTCGGACTTCTGCTTCTGAAACTAAAAGGCATACGAAAATGATTCACTTAGGACAAGAAGCTCCGCTAAATCACCGGTGACTATTCAAACACACTTATTTTGCAGAAGGTGGACCTTAACACAAACAGGTGCTGAAGTGAATGACCCTTAATGCAGTTTTGCACCAAAATGAGCTCCTCGGACAAAATGTTCCTGTAGCTCATTGTTTTGGAATTCCACTGCAGCCTAGTTCCGGAATATTTATGTAAATCAGGCTGACACGGAAGACGTAACTGCACACTAACAATGTAGGTGGCAGTAGATAAAAGACTTCTCCCCAATTTGTTGTGACTGATCTCCTGACCTCCAACCATTCTATCATCTTCTGAAGCCAACTTTACTTCCCATGTGAGCTGATGGGAGCAAATTCTTTTACACTGGCAATTGAACCTTGAAAAGACTTTCAGACAGAACAGAAGCCAATTATTGTAACGCAGTAAAGCTCGTGTTTTTAGCGTAACATTGTCATCAATCAAATTGTCAGACTGTCTTATGCACATCACCATCTAACCACCATTCGAGGGTACAAAATCTAAGGGTGTTTTCCAAAAGTTTTGTTTAGTTTGGCTGAACTGATCTCTGGTTCATGCAACCCCTTGGTGTGGTTTGTTTGGGCAGGTGTGTAACACAGCATTTGAACTTGGGTGCAGACCTCTTGAAGAAATGGTCTTGAAGTCGACAGATTATTTGTTTGTTGTGTGATGTGATTTGGCCTCGGTCTGACCAAATGTACAAATGCTCACAACATAGTCAGACATAGCTGAATGGGGAGCACATATATGTCAGGTTTTTATGTCATTTGTAGATAACCAATCTAATTTGTTTCTGTGTCCGCAAACCTTTATTTATTCATTTTTTAAAGATATTACTAGTGGTGTTTTAGAAGGGAGTTTGCCACAAATGTGCATGAATGTTAACCCACTAAATCATAACTCAGGACTAGCTATGCAAGCTAGCCATCAATTCATACACATAGCCTACAGAGATGTGGGGAGTAGCCACATGAGAAGTACCAGCTGGTTTTAGTGCATTCTGTGACTATGCAGGCCAGTTTTGACTCAAAATATTTTGCAGTCTGTACAAAAATACTACAAACACTTCGAATAGTAATTAAACATTGGATTCAGTACTGTCAGCTTTTGAATCAAGTACAACCCGTATATTTTAGAATAGTGCCAGGTGTCAGAACCTAACTGTAATCGTCAACCCATCAACGTTATTTTAAAATTACAGCCGTTATTTTCGGACAATGGTAAATTTAATGGGCACAGTCCGTCAACTTTATTTTAACCACTTCTGTCATGCTAAATTACACGTTGTCGCCAATATTTTCCGCTTTACATTGTTTGTTAGCTTTCTTTTCGTCACTAATGTCGCCACATTTGGTATGTGCACACCATTGGCAGGAATAATGCCACGCATGCCAACGGACTCAATATTCCCCTTTTTAGGACCCTTTAGCTGTCCAACAACCTGCCTGATACAAAATGGGGCACCGAAGGACCCCTTAGCTGAACTAACAACATACCTGAGCACTAAATTAATGCTTACATAAACGTAGCAATAACAAATAATTTACAACAGGAGGAAAACTTTATTATCACGGGCCGTTGTCACCCAAGGTCTACAGCACAGTCAGCTATCAGTATTGGAACAGAGGCAGAAGAAAGAAGGCTTGGAGGATGGTTGTTAACTCGTAAATGTATATTTACTTGTTTACTGTAGGAGAAAAAGAGTGTCTCAGCCGGAGTTACAGGAAAGAAATGGAATTACTCTGTGCCCGTCAGTGTTTCCGTAATTTGTCATTTGTCAGTGAAACGGCGTGGCGTCATAGGAAGTCCATATTTGGCTATAGGGGGCGGGGTCAAAACAGAACATGTTGGGACATGTTCTCAGCCACCGGGAGTATGACGTCATAGGAAGTTCATATTTGGGCATAGGGGCGGCACTGGAAGTGAGGTGCGGGACTCCCCGCCATTGACGAATTGACGGTCTTTCCATCAAATATTAACTGAATGCCCACCTCTACTTTTTACTAACACTTTTGTAGTGCAATGCAAGATCATAAAGCAAAACTACGTAAGACATTTGATTCATGTTTAGAAGAAGTAGGTGTTATATTATTTTGAATGGTTTTTATTTGGCTTAAAGTCTCTTAAGTAAATCTTTAAGATCTACACCCCTGGCTTTGAGTAATGCAGCAGCAGGAAAACAACTTCATTATGCTGCATTTATTGGATAATTGGTTCTTCGAATGGCTGCAAGCTGCCAAGCGATGGCCATCCAACAGACAGCCAGCAAGAAAAGTGGGAGAAAAGATGAAAGCCTAGAAAACCCCTGACAATAAAAGTATGCCTTCTTAAATATGCTTTTAACCAAAGGCAAAAACGCACACAAGTGATTTTTCAGCTTCACGTTATAGCCAATACAAAACTACACTAAACTGAAATTGTCAAAAATTTTAAATGGCCGCCCTCGTTAACATAAAGTGAACATATAATAGTGTTTAAAGATGCACTGTTACTTTGTTTTAATCAAGTTCATTACTGCACTGTAAGACTTTATTTGCAGCAACCAGGTAAATTCGCCAACTATGACTCATGTTGATTTTCATGTAGAATATCACTGGTGGATTTGTTTGTACAAAACTAGACATTTTTTTCACAGAGAGCAATTTTATGGGCGTAATGGTGAAGAGGCAAAAGCGGGACAAATGTTTATAGTGAGGAGTTCTTGCTATTCAGAGCCCTGAGAGAATGGAATGTAGCGGGAAGATCAATGTGTCTCTCTCGATGACACACACACACAAGCACAGATGTTCAGAAGCCATGAGGAAGGAAACCTTGGGTTTCTTCAGGACATTATGAACTTGTCACTTGCACGCACACATACATGTTCAGTAAAGATGTGAACAGAAACCCGGGTTTAAACAACTACAGAAATAAAAATATTTACTTTCTAAACTTCTCTTTCACTTCCTTATAAGTACTATTCCATTATCAGGGAAGGAAAACCAAATCAACACACACCCAAAGGCATAAATTATGGAAAATGTGTCACATTGTTTTTTTTTTCTTTTCTCTTCTATTTGTCCGCAGAAGAAGAAGATTGCAACACACACAACCATAAAATGTATACACATATGTATATATTCTGGTTTCCTCCATTTTATGCTTTTTTTCACACACACGCACAATACACACTGTCTGGCCCATCACAGGACCAGATGGCACTAGGGGTGTTCCAGACAATTTACAATCTTTGTGAGCGTGCATGTATGTCAGTAAGTGTGCGTGTGTGTGAGAGAGATTTTCCAAGCAACCCCCTTACCCTCTTTGCCACACACACACACACACACACACACACACACACACACACACACACACACACACACACACACACGGGGAATTGGCAGTGCCACTCTGGTGCCAGCGCTGCCAAAGCCTGAGACTGAAACAAAAGCTGGGACAAACCATTGTGCAGCTTTCTTGCTCCATCCCACCTCTCACTCTCAACCAGATGGTTTCATCTGCTAGTCTCTGTAGTGTGAAGGTTCACTGTTTCTCTGGCAAGTCAGCGTACATCACATTAGTACATTTAACACACCCAATTAACAGATTCCCAACACACACTCTTAAATAAGAATATTTGCTTTGCGGGCTGACATTGAAATGAAATTTAGTTTATTTCATCTTCAATTTTCGAGGTCATGGGTGAGCTGCTGCCAGCCAATCACAGACCAAACATTTCAATTTGCAAATATTTTGATAGGATTTGTAAAATGTAGGTGAGTAAAATATAACATCTGTGCAAATTAAAAATATCAAAGTCCAATCACATCTGCCCTTGTGGTGGACAGCATGAGATTCCTTCATTCACTTCATTTCATCCTGTTTTTTCCACATTTTCCCCGGCAATAAAATGTTGAATGCTGCACAGTAATTAACCCGATGAATGTTAGCACCTGCTCTGGTTTCATGCACTTTCGTCAAATTTGGGCGCCTCTTGATACATTTAATCACAATTAATTAAAAAAAAAAGGATAAAGACAAACAAAAGACAATAAAGCAAAATGCTGTTTTGTTTATGGATTTGGGAGTCAACAGATGGCATTTGATATGCATGTATTTAATAGGCATAGACCAATTACCAGCAAGGCCGATTATTGGCGCCGATATTCAGCATTTTCATGAATATCAGCATCGGCCTTCTAAAATATATATATATATATATATATATATATATATATATATATATATATATATATATGAAGGCTAATGATAGATCAATGTAAAGTTGTGTTGCGCTTCTGGGATGGCAGCACTCCTTGTGGTCGTGTGTTGTTATCCCTCTCAGTGTGAATGAGCTCCCTTTGGGTGTTTTTCCTCACATGGTTTCTCTGTGCCCCGCCACGTCCTTTTTAAACATACTTCTTCAGAATGTGTGTGTGTAATGTGTGTGAGAGCAGATGTGCTTAAATTGAACATTTTAGATATTTTCAAATTTTGGAAAACTTTGTTTACTATGTAAAACAATAAAGAGCTATTTATCTGTTTACATTTTCATTCAACTTTTTAATATATGCGGATGATTCTGGGAGCTCCCTAAACTTTTAGTTTAAAATTTTAAAACACAGCTGCCTGTTGTATAAGATAAAAAAAATAAAAAATAAAACTACATTTTGCTAATTTTAATATTTGTAATATGAGCTTTAAGAAATGTATGCAAAGTTAACAATTGGAGATTGTATTTATTGATGAATGTTAGATGTCCTGGGTTGGTGAGCCTTCTACTTATTGGGTGTCCACATTCGCGGGCAAACAACCATTCACAGTTACATCATTGGAACTTTTAGTCCCTTCCATTGGTCAAACCTTCATATTTTTGGAATGTTTGAGGAAGTACAATCGATCAGTTGATTTTTCAGAAGAGATGTCCATAAAGTATTTCTATAGAGAGCAAACTAGTTCAGATTGCAACAATTGTGAATTAACGGGCTGCAGCCAAGTCTGTACAGTACTTCATTATCCCTAAATTGCTTCCAGATACACTTAATAAACAATTAAATCCACACAGCCAACATCATTCTTTATCAATTAATCAATTATTATGCACATCCATAGTTTCTCCGGATGTGGTTCAGATAAAATTGGACCAAGGTAGCCCCAGGAGAAATAACAGTTGAAGGCTTTCCTTGAGAGGGAGGATGTTTGTACACTTCTGTGCATGGGCTTTACCAAGCGACACAAACTTGTTTTCAACTCACACTGCGAAGTTTCATCCATTGGCTGCAAATATTTTGGAACAAAAACAGACGTCATGTTATGTTGCTTTGTTGAGCCCTCTGATAAAAGAAAATTGTACTTAATTTAAAGCGGTTTCGTTTTGTCTATGTTCGTCTGTGTCTATGTTTCAGTTTTTAGTTCTGTCTATTTGTATTTTTAAAATGATTATTTTAGGGCACCAATTTGAAACTAACGTATACATCACACTGGCAAACAATCATCTCTGAGGTCAGCTGTTCTAAGGTCAAGAAGGAAGTGCAGAATAATAAGAGCGGGAAGAAACAGTTGCTGTTGATGGCTGGAAGGAATGTTAAGTCAAAATGAATAAAAAACAAAACATCACATGATTACAGGATGTTTTGCACAGAAAATACCCCCAAAATGTGCTTTCTAAATTAAGAAGGAAAAAAAAAACAAGTGACAAGTGCAAGTCAGCAACAGTTTGGTAAGCAAAAGAAAAGAAAAAGACGGGTTCAAGGAGGGGAAAAAAGTTTTAAGTTGGATGAGGAGGAGTTAAAAAATTGCTATCAAAAAAAAGATAAAGATTCAAAACAAGTTAGATAAAGAGGGTTTTGAGGAATTCTTAAATAATGAAACAGTAGAACTGTTACAATGAAAAGGTGGGGAATTACATTATTTCCATTTTCAGCTTATGCCGGTGTAATATGTAAAAATCACACACATACAAAAGTTCATGCACATAATACATCCGCCTGTCTGCCAGAATATACTGTATCTCTTCTAACTGAAGGTTGTTGAAGGTGCAGTCTTGCTGAGCACGACTGTAATTGCAAGCCTACCTCGTTATTTTCTAAGGATTGGGTGATCAGGCACAGCGACTGTGATTCCATCGCAGCTTTTCCTAATAGAGCTAACAGGTGCAAAACATGCACCGTCCTCAGCAACGTCACAGATTGGGTGTGGACAAATGTTTACTGGTGACATGGGGCCTTGCAGCTTTGCAGTTTCACAGTATATGTTGAAAGGTTTAAAAAGGGATGAGCGAGGGGTGAGTGCTATCAGATGACTAGAGGAGTAAAAAGTTGTATGACTAAGCAGAACAAAAGATCAAAAGCATATTATACCGTCCTTAAAAAGTAATATACTGTAATTAGCTACAACGATTATTTAGAGTGCATTAAAGGAACACATGATTCAAATTTTATTTTCCTTCATTCATCCACAGTATTAGGCAGTGTGCATGAAAATTAAAAATGCAAATATCAATGGTGTCTAATTCCCTGAAAAAAAGCTTTAAGCCTATTAATGGAAATAATAACATTCCCTGTCCGTACATTGAGCACATTAAAACAGCACTGTTCATTTTGGACTTGTTTCCTGGTCTATCGTGCTATTAATAGACCAAGCTGTATGTATCCTAATAGAGCATTTTCCTTAAAATTGCATGAAATTAATGTCAATTTTCTTTTCTTCTAATTCTAGTTTGTGTATGACGCGAGTACCGATAATCTTGAAATAAAGCGGCTATCTGCCCGATACCGATACCTGGTATCAGTTTCGCCCAATCCGACTCATTACAAAATAGTTTTTTGGAAATCAATTCCCCTTTATGCACAAACTTACAAAAGCAACCGATTACGACCAGTAATGGCACTGTTGATTTTGGACTTGTTTCTTATGGCGTTGTCAGTTTTTTGGACATTTTTGGACATTAAGTGGATGTTTTTTTCTACAAAGCAGCCAACCTTACGACGTGAATAGAACAAAAAATATCTTCTAATATGTTCTAATATGTTCACATTATGATGCATGTCCATTTATGTTTTGATTCATCACAGTTTTCATACATTATGCCACTGCAATGGACCGGTTCACCCTTCTGTGGCCGCGTTCATCGGTCACATCCACATAAATGACTTTTTTTTTCTCTAAGGAAGAATATGAAAACTGAGATGGTTAGGAGTGCCATCTAAATGATGGCAATATTTGGCTATGCCATACAGCGTTTTTATAGCACGATAGACCAGGAAACAAGTCCAAAATGAACAACCAGTTTTGTGTGCGGTAACACGGTACGCTGTGTCCAGGTAACTCAGACCAATATGGCTATTGGCAACAATAAGTCTGAAATGCTAATACAATATGAACAATTGCAAAATTGGTTATGTTAAATTTTGAAGATTGAAAAGTTCTCTCCAAGTGTATCTCTATACTGTCAGTGAGCATTTGCTAGGTTGAAATCATAAACATTTAACATGATTGGAGTGTGTCTGACAGAGCAGAAACTCCACACTCCATCCCAGAAAGTGACGAAATGAAATGTGAAGTATGTTACACGTAAACAAGACATATTTACCCTAAATCGTATGGACATCTATGCACTCCATTTCTCTGCCTGTCTTGCATCTCAAATCACTCTCCACAGTTAATGACGGGCTTGCGTATAAATCCGACAGATTACCTGCTGCAGGTGTCCAACAGATGCCTCTAAAATAGGCACTTGTGACTCCAGAAAAAAAAAAAAATTCTGATGAAGACCAGCAATTAAACACTGACAGTTTGTCAGACAGGAAACGTTTAGTCGTCTTATTACAAAGCGTATCAGAAGGCAACAAACACTCAAAAACTGACGGTTGACACATATATGATAGGACACACAAAAGTGACAAGTGAATGTTATCTAACTGAGTCAAAGACCAAAATGAGTCCAAAAAAAAGAAGTTCTCTCTTACTCTATAGCCGAGCCCAACTAGTCTTAGCTGTGCCTTTAGGGAAAACATATGGAGTGCCGACTCGGTACTAAGTCGGCTTGCCGAAGCAATAGCGACGTCAGTCTCCTGAGCTTTGTCAAAATAAATAAATAAATAAATATCCCTGCCAAGTTCTAACAGACGCGAACATTGAAATCACTGCCATTATTAGCAGGGTCATTATTAGCGTTTGAAAAACAAATGGAGCTCATAATATTTGCCATTATAGCTAAAAACGCCTATTAATTCTTAATCCGTACCTCAATTAAGAGCCTGGCTGGGTGTTTTTGCCAAGGAGACAAGACAATTTAAAAGCCTCAGAGGCAGAGCGAGAAGGTAGGAGGGCGAGGTATTGAGCAACCGGCTTCTGCTCACCACCTCTATTTTCAAAGCCATCATCCAGGATGAGTTTGAGTGACAGGTGGAACGGAGGCTGATTTGACTGAATAAAGACAAGAGGGTGGCGGTGGGGGCGTTGTTCGCCACGTTAAGGCGCATTTTCTGTTCCGTACAAGTGTATCAAATCAAACGTGAGAGGAGATATTATTAAAGCAAACCCCTTTTTATTCCTCTCAGCTGTAAACTGTGACTGAATAAGCTATACCAATTAGAGGAACAAAAATCCAACATGCCGATGTGGTTGTGTATGCGGCTGCCCAAATTTCTCGGCAGATGTGTGAAGAAGCAAACACTGCTGCAGGGGGTGATTTCTAAATTAATTTTCCCCATAAGATAAAACAGAAACAGAATGAATCTGTTCTACGAGTTGAACTTTCGCCACAACGACTGGTACTGCTCAAAGTCGATTCCTGCAGCTGACTTTGGACGAAAGGCGGGATATTCCCTGGGCTGCTCGCCAGTCAATCACAGGGCAAATATGGACAAAACAACCATTCACACTCACATTTACACCAAAGGGCAGTTGAGAGTATTTTTTATTAACCAACCATGGATTGGATTGTGGGAGGAAAAGCCACAAACCTAGAGGAAATACACGCACATGGGAAAAACAGAATCATCTACACATGCCCTTGATTCAAGCTTGTGTGAGGTTTTGTTGAGTGCAACTTTTATTGTGATATACTGCAATTTAGTGAGTTCCAATACTTTCTCAGTTAATGATAAGAGATGAGCAATATTAACGGAAGATCTGTCAATCCATCAGTGACGGACGCACGTTTTGTTGACGTGATATGATTTGTTGTCACCTGAGCCCCGAGCAACTGTGATGGCATATTCAGTCAACAGCAAGTTGTAAAATGGCCGCCCCGTGAGATAGAGGAAAACTATTATAACTAACAATATTAGCTCATTCACTGCCATTGACGGCTATAGACGTCAAAAATTCATTTTAACTATTTCTATTAGTTAAACATTTTTTTCCACTTTTGTTAACAAGAGTATGAAATTAAAAAAAATTGGTACATTTA
Source organism: Vanacampus margaritifer (assembly GCF_051991255.1). Taxonomy (NCBI): domain Eukaryota; kingdom Metazoa; phylum Chordata; class Actinopteri; order Syngnathiformes; family Syngnathidae; genus Vanacampus; species Vanacampus margaritifer. Next base: position 15,415,653 of record NC_135445.1, on the reverse strand, counting down.
GAACAGGTATAAAATTTGCAATTAATCGTGAGTTAAGTCATGCGATTAATAATAATGATTAAAAATTTTAATCGCCTGACGCCCCTAATTTATAATAATCTTTTCTTCTTATTTTTTAAACCGCGTCAGGTGATTAAAATTTTCAAATGTAATTAATTGTTTGACTTCAATAGTTAACTCACGATTAATAATTTGTTTTTATATCTGTTCTAAATGTACAATATTTTTTTCTAGGTTTTCATTCTCTTGTTAACAAAAGTGGGAAGAAAATTAAGCTAGTAGAAATAGTTTAAATGAATTTTTGACGTCTATAGCCGTCAATGGCAGTGAATGAGTTAATCATATCATACAGTGTTTGGACTAATAAAGCTGCACACCAAAAATTATTGTAAAGATTGATTTTGAATTATTTTATGTTAAGTTTTGTCTTCATCTTTACCTCCTTCCTTTGTACCAATACATAGACAACGCGCACATATACATAGGCATCATTTTGTGAGATATCCTCAATTCTCATTTCCACACTATCACACTCACACACCTCAGTCCCCTTCCAACACCGTTGACAGGGAAACAAACAGCACATCTGAGGGGTTCGAACGGTGGTGTAGGGTGGAAAGGGGGAAGGGGGGGTACACCAAAAGCAGCCAAGACCTGAAATAGACGAGTGGCGCTGCTGACAAGCACAGTGGAGCCGCTCTCTGAACGGCTTCATCCAGGAGGAGATTAGAAACACACACAGAGTTTGATGTGTGCATTATCTTTCCAGGGATGATCCCAAAATAAACAACAACGAGGCAAAATCTCCCAATAATTAAAACGGTTAATCCACTTCCTGCTTGCTGATGACCGTGGGCTGAGCATGTCATGTGGGACTCTTGCACCGTTTATGTTTCTACGCTTTTGTGTATAAAGGTGAATTGATTTCCAAAAATATGAGGATTTAGCATCCACTAAGCCATCAGAAACACAAACAAATATTTATAGTTTTGTGGAAGTGTGAAAAATACATCTTTAACAGATCTGATCATGTAAATTTGTTTGACATGTTTCCTTGCGCATATTTTGTTTTACAGTATATGCTTTGTCTTCCAGTGTTGCTGTTCAGATCATTTACATTACATTTGTGACACCTCCACATATATACACATACATACATATATAGGATTTTTTATTATTTTTTTTACGTTAGTGGTATTAACAAGTTATTGTATTAACAACTTAGAAATGAGTAGGTATGGGCGAATACCAATACCAGGTAACGGTATAGGGCAGATACCTGGCCTAGTTTCAAGGTTATTGGTAATCGCGATTTGTGGCCGTTTTACAATCACAAACTATTATTTAATTAATTTGATTAGAAATTAGAAGAACAGAAAATAGGGATTCATTTCATGCAATTTTAAGCAAAAATGCTATAGTATATTTGAATATATAAGTATTTTTTTGAAATTATAGGTAATTGTTTTTTCCTGGAATTTGTATGTATCAAAAGTACTTGTGATATCCGTACTTGGTAGCGGTAGACTTGAGTACTCGTATCGGTTTGAAAAAAAAGGTCTCGAACATCCCTATTAATAAGTACCTAAAGTATTAGTAATGAGTTAAATAACTCAATAAATGTTGGCTGAACACAGGCGTCTGATATATTTTATGCAGATGCTATGATTGATATTCTTTTTTCCTTTTCATTCCTTCTCAAAAGAAACAAAACCATGCACATGCCCCAAAAGCTCTCAGCAACACTCCTATCAACACAAACTAAACTTATCTCATACATGACATACAACAATTTTAGTACAGTCGAGATGTACCACTTCAAAATACTTCCTTTATGCTAATTACTACGTTCCTATTAGCCAGGGCTTTGGTATCATATCAGAAAGAACTTATGGCTTTTAGTTCAGCATGAATTGTGTGGTCCTCTGGGTCTTTTTATGTTTTATTTTCATTTAATTATTAGTATTATTATTATTTTATTATTTTAATGTATTATTTTTTCTTTTTTCTTTTACCTATTGTATTTTTTATTGTTGTTATTTTTTTATTATTGTATTATTTTGTATTGTATTGTATTATTTTATTGATTGTTTTTATCCAATAGAAATAAAGTGGATTGGAAAATGCAAATAGGTGTGTTTTTCAGCAATTGGCTTTCCACAAAAATAAAAAGCATTAAGGTTCGCTGTAGTAAACTTTTTGTAATTTTTTAAGTTTCCACATGTAGAATTTTTGTTGTATTTCAATCCAAGAGATACATTCCAAGATTAGCGGAACCAAAATATGTTTCATGTGATGATTTAGCCTAATGGAGGTCAAACTGCTGAGCAGTCCATCTTTAACAGTATATTTTTTCAAACTTGCCCAAAATCGAAACCAAAGTCATGACTGCTGAGCAGAACTAAACATACAATGTGAGGACCGGGTTCAGTGTCAGCATGTCCGAGCCTCTGGCCTCATCCCTTCCTTTGGAAACTGCTGCTCTCATGGCTGTGTGGGTCTATAGAGTTCTAATTAGCTGCATTCACAAACAGCGCCAGGCTCATCAAAATGCCGAGGCCTGCAGAAAGCCACAGCAGGGGTGAGCAAAATGTGTGTGCGTGATGAATCTTGTACATGTGGGTGGAAAAACGTGATTTTGTTTGTGTAGCTTTAAGTTTGTGTGACAGCGCTGTGTGTTTTGGGCATGAAAATAATTCCAAAGTGAGGATACACAACAGAGCAGCAAACCAACATCCAATGAAAATGCAACCAAAACTGGGTACTTCCCCCCCACCAAACTCACAACATTTGCTGTATTGCTTCACATTTGCATGCGCGGCACGGGAGTAAACCACATCATGGCACAAAAAAACAAGCAGTAAACAAAGAGGACGTCTGCGCCGTGCTGTTTTTAGGAAACTAACAGAACGGCTGACGAAGATGAGCAGGATCAACGGAAATGATCTGAGAGTTTCTCTGCAAAAACCCTGCACCAAAACCGACTTCTTCTGCTTGGATGATCGTGGATTCTGTTATAATCTCAATATGGCGCAGAGTGTATAGTTATACTACACGTGTATTCCGCTAATTAAGATGGTCTAGATAATACTGTATGTCATTGTGAAGGTTATATGGAGTTCAACATTTCCCTATTCTGTTCGGCAACAACAGGCTGACTCCCCCAAATAACCATATTCAAGTGTCCTTGAACCCCTAAATGCTCCCGAAGCTCCTGACCACATGTTTATGAAAATCTATTGTTAAGCCGCCACCCAGCCCTCTCGCTATCATCCAACCCATCATACGTTTTCCAGCAATACTGTGCTTGTTTAAGCTTTGTGCAAGTGTTGTTACAACAAATAACTTCAAGAATGCAAAGTCATTTTATAGCAGTTCAGGTGAATAATTGCCAACAATACTATTATTTGTGAAAAGTATTCGTGAATAACTATTTAATGGCATTGGCATTTATTGGCATTGGAGGCCAGCATTTCTGCACAAATGCTTCATTGTTTACCAATGAGCTTCCTTAGTCTCCTTAGTCTTGATGCTTGCTTTCCTGTCCTCCCCAAGCTACACAAGAATTTTACCATAAAAATTCTATGCACTCATCTTTATTACAATAAAACTTAATCAAATAAGTATAAGTGAAGCCACTAGCGTGATTATGTTTTTTTTGTTGTTGTTTTTTTAGCTCTCTACGATTAAGCAGCATATCCATATCCCTTAGGATCCATAACTGATCACAGTTTTACTTTAACCCATCACGTTTTTGAGCTATAGGATCCCAGTATTCTTGAGAACAAAAATAAAATTAATAAATAAACGTGTATGTATACAGGCCTGGACTGGCCATCTGGCATACATGGCAGATGCCGGTGGGCCAGTGTCTTTTGGGGCTGATGCAGTGATATTTAATTAGTATTTTTGGGCATTTTATCCCCATAGATTACATTTACAACATACTGTAGACAGCAAACTGAGCCAGCGGTGAACCAGTAGTAGTCGGTTTTGTAAAGTGTGAATACTAAATTTCTAAGACATTTCTTCCAGTCAGTGTCAGTTATATCCATTATTTTCACACCAAAACAAACAACTTGGCTGGGAAGTCACTGTACAATCCACAGTCATGTTTTCATGAAATAAAATGCACACATAGCCAGAGCCTTACTCAACACGTTCATAATACAAGCAAGAACAAACCAAAGTTTTTAAAAAAAAATGTGTTGAGAATTGTGAAGAAATAAGAAATGTTTGTGACACTGTGTCATGTTTACACAGTAAATTTGACTCTATTTAGAGTGGCATCATATAGACTCAGTTTTAGAGTAGGCTCATATTTACACTCGGAAGAGAGTAAAATAAAGATTTTTTTTTTTATTAAAGTCACTCAAGGGTTGAGGAAAAAACTCACGACCTTCAGCCTGGGAGACTGCCACACTGCCACCTGAGCTATGCCCGTCCTCCTGTTTGCTTATCTCCAATAGGAGACCAAAAACATCATTTTTGATCTCTTGGACTTAGGAAGATTCCAGCTGACACGAGCAATATACTAACACATAGCAGGAGCTGCGTGGCTCGGGGAGTAGATCTTCTTACTATGCTAGCTAGATATTGAGAGTACACACCTGTTCACACCTCTCAATTGTGACTGCACAAAAAAGTTGCCATGCAGCTGTAGATGAAGCCAATCATAATCAGCTCTTCTTACTACAGTCTAACTACAGCTAGTCAATGGAGTTTTGCTTATCTGGAAGTTAAGCTGTGGAGAAAAACATTGACGTGCAATTAAAAAAAAACTGACTGCAAATTCTCAAAATAGAATAGTTAGTTTTAATCAGCATAGAAATCTACCTCAACAGATTTTTTTTTTGTTCGAATTGATCCCCAGTATAATCTTTGGGTCTCCCTAAAATCTTTGACAATTTAAACAAATGAAATGAACAGCCATTAAATGTGGAACAGAAGTTAATAATACTCAAGAGAATTGAGCATCATTACCAACTGGATTATGCAAACTTCTGGAGAATAGGAATTACTCCAATTTGTGAGACAAATTGTGACTTCACACTTAATAAATGACGATAAGAATCAATGCACAAATACAGTAAACACAAGTAATCTGACGACAATGTCACATTTATTTTCTGATTTACATGTGACACCGTGAGTCTCTGATTCTTGTGTCTTCTCTGCATGTGCAACATCAGCAAAAGTTCTTGGACACGCATACATGTGTGATTTATCAGTGCACACAAAACATGTCTGATTCATCGATGGAAACATTGTTTGTAGCCCTAATTTGCTAAAACTGCCTTCAGGAATTCGAACATGGATGTTAGCATGCTGTGTTGCTGTAATGTAGCCACGTGCAAATGAACTGGGAATTCCCATGCTTTAAAAGCTCACACAATGTTAGCAATCATGATGCAAATGGAGATTAAAAAATTACATTAAAAAAAAATTGTAGCGTTGGTTTGATTTTGCATACTTAGGTACCGTGGGTTTTTGTAATCCCTCGTTTTTTACATCTGCTCGGTTTTCAAAACTTGACTTATGCACCCATTTCCTGGAATTGAGCATGCGACCAAATATCATCTCATCTTTTGTGTGTGACAGGGGTTCAGTGATTCCCAAGCTGAATCTTGTGTTAGTAAAATTTCTTATAGTGTAAATATCGCTTCAGTTTTCATACATTTGTATTAAATTATTTGCAAAAACTGGGCTTCCACTGTAATTATGTATAATAGCTACAATACAGGCATCAGTGACATCCATTTCAGGTTTATGGGTCAGCTGGAGCCTATGCCAGCTAGCTTCATGCTAACCGGCAGCTGTTCAGGACGTGTCGTCGGACGTTTACAAGAACCACTACTAACTTCACTTTTTTTTGTACTGATCTAAGCATCTGAACTGTTAAAAGCAAGCTTAACAGAACACGTAGCCCTTCCTGAATTAGTAAATGAGCGGTTCTAATCTATACTATGTTATTGTTTGTTGTCTGCTACTAGCAGAGTGACTGCATGTATAAGCAAGTGGCTCAGTGTGAACTGTGAATTACTGGCACACGTAAGGAGGATCAAAATAAATGTTGACCGCTACAGTGTACGTGGCTGACCTACTGCATGGTAACAAAATTTATGAATGGAAGACACATTAAGGAAGTAACTCACTCGCTCACTCACTCTCTAAAAGCCAAATAGGATTAAGTGAATAAATTACACACTCTGCTGGTATTATCTCATTAATGTCAATCACACACACATTTCATGACAAACGCACCAAGTTACAACCTGACTGTAAATCGAAACACACCTCGTAATCAACTGTCCGGCTCAACATTCCAAGTGAGCATGTTTCACTACTGTTTGACACCACAAGGTCCACACTGTATAGAACCGCAGTGAGCTAATCCCCACGGTACAGTCACAGGCAGGAAAGAGTGACATCACCAAATCAGAAAAACAGGAAGTCACTCTCAGGAATGAACATGAATATCTGAAAACAAGTTATCCTCCCAATTGTAAAAAACGAAGAAAAAAAAGAAAAATACTATAAATGTCTTGTTTTTAATATGACAATATTTACATCATTATGTAGCATACTAATTACCTAGAGACTGTTTTCAGAGGTTTTGGAAGAACCTACAAACAAAACATAACTCAGTACTTTATGAGGTACATGCTATAATGACATCCAATACTGGCTATTATTACCAACAACCTCACGATACAATATATATGGTCATGCACATGAATCCCGATACATAGTATTCAAGGCAATATGGCTGCATCTTTTAGTCATTGGTACAGTAATTTCATAATAATTCATAAAATTTAGTTAACATTAAAAAAATGTACTGTAAAAAAATAGTGTGGTATTGATTTGTGTTGAGGTAATTTTTCTGCCACTAGATGGCATAATTGCATTTGTAAGACGTTGGTTACAGCTCAGTGCATTTTCTATTCATATTAAGAGCTATTCAATCTTTAACATGAATATAACTTGTGTAATATACAACTGGACCCCAGTCTCCACAAATATATGCGCTATTATTACATTTATTACTACTAATTATTGACGTGAACGTGTCTGCTGTGTTGCAACTGGAATTCCCCAAGTAGGCTTTCCAAGTAAGGGCCTGTCATTATAATTGCGCAATAAATAAAAAAATTGTGGCATTTAAGGAACTTTCAATTAACTCAAGATGAACGCACTAATTTTGACACCTCTACTTCACATACATGTTTGTCCCCAAGAGCAACTTTCAGAGACTTTTGGAATGAATATGCAATATTGATTTTGACGCCTCCGTAACGATATGTGTGTGCATCGATATATTCCTGTGTTGAATTTGAGCCTAGCCCTATATATTTTTTTTAATAATGCAGTATAAAGCAGTCCTTTTTCACAATTGTCACCAAAATCCATCCATCCATTCTTATTGTTATATTAATACTGCTAATCTTATATTGTATCTAATCAGATTATGCAAGTGACCACAAGGTATAGCTGCTCAATTCGCCGAGTGAATCGGTTATAATAGCCACATGGTCTTATTTGATATACTGTATAATATTGAAGAGTATGAAGTTTAACTGAGAAATTTTAAAACACCAAACTACAAATACAACAGCCTCCATCGCCGCTATCAAACAAAAGTGTGTGGTTACCCACACAGAGCAGGTGCATGGGAGGATCTCAAATTGAGACAACATACAGCTCATTGAAAAAAAAGAAGAAAGCTGACGTACTTGAGCCGGAGAAATGTCCACTCCCCAGGGAGGTCGGTCCATTCTTTCCACTGCTAACAGGAGGGGAAAACATCTAGAAGACAAATAGAGCACGCATTACCTTCAAAAGCACAGACACAGGCAGCAATAAGAGCGCACAAAAATGACTGTGGCTACATATGAAAAGCTTCATTCCAATACACCAGGGAGACATTTGGCTGGGAAATAGTGCCGCAAGAAGTGTATCACTCCTTGCCTCAAATGTAAAGGTGACATCTGCTTGACAAAAAGCATTTATCTTTTTTTCCCAACAAGAGCTGAATTGCAATGTCTTCATGTTTAGGACTGTAACATTTGAGTACCCAACTTTTCTGTTGGAAAACTTCAAATGTGTTCATCTACAGTTGAGCATCATTTTTTCTTCTGTGATTTTATATCCGAATAGTCAATTACGTTTCAAAACACTGTATTTAGGAATGAAGCTCATCATAGTGATCAAAGATCAAACTGAAACAATCATTGTGACGTCTACATGCATCGTGATGCTGAAATTGACTACTGCTATAATAGAAGCAGTCTCACCAGTGACAATGAGGCTGCAGCATATCACAGATCATGAAAAGTTAGATTTTATATCTCTGCGGGGCAGCAGGCCGAAAAGAGCACTAATTGAGTGACAAACTTTCACATGCAAATAACATAATTTCATTATTATTATTTCTATAAATTGAAAGTTATCGGACATTGATTACAAAAGAACATTGACATTATTATGTCTCATATTGGTCCTGAGATGTTTGTGATGGCTGCTTCTTCTTTTTTTCGACAGAATTGACATTATATTGTATTAGTAATTGTTAAAGGAAAGCACCTTTGAGTAGTCGGTCCTATGGTGGGCGTTCACGGACCTGCCATTGCATAAATTTATCTTTGGCCTGCTTTAATGGTGGAGGAGACACACTGGTGGGCTCACCGCTCGATTTGGTCAAACGTTTGTTTATTCATAAATTTGGAATGAGTCAAACACAAGGAGAAATAAATCAATATGACTTTTCATTTGGTATTTTAATGTAATGGAGAGAGGCCTTAAAATGTGTGTGTAGTTAATTTGTAGTTCATTTTTCACATATAAAATGATTTTTAAAAAAAAAAGCATTTTAAAGCACAAATGTAAGATTAATCCTATTGTGCTTGTGTATATTTTTGTTTGACAATATTGTTGTTCAGGACTCAAGTTTTGAATTTTTGATAATAATGATAAGAATATAATCACTTGTACTAAGTTTTGATTCATCACTTAATACTCAGACTATTTATCTGACACTTTCTGAATATGTTATTGTATAACATATATACAGTATAAAGTATAGTGATATATGGAAACATATATTTTAAAACTATTCATCAATTATTGGTTGTAAATTTCTTAGTGCTTACTTTTCAAAAACTTCACAGTAGCACAATACAACAAAAATTTAGATCCACAGCCTCTGTATAACGTCATAGTGGTTATTAAACATTGACAATAATGTGGTTCAGCGTGTGTGTTACATTTGACGGCTCTGAAGCTGATATAAAGACAAAGAGATCAAATTCAGCCGTAATAGTTTTTAAGCATGAATATTCCTTAGGGTAATTATATGAACCTGTTTAACTGGTTTAATAAGGTAAGCTATGGAAATGTGTGTATTTGCATATTTATAATCATTAAGGGGTAATATTTAGTTTTTTTCTTTTGTTTAAGGATTTCCTGGCATGCAGCACCACTACCCTTTTTTGCACTTTCTAATCTGACATATCTTCCTTTCATACAGGATTAATGGGAGTCCGTTTATTCTTCCTCATTGAGGGCTGTATCTATTTTCCTCCTCCTCATCCCCCTCCTCCTCTTGTGACCAAACTTGCTCCCAGAGGGAGGTTGAGGCACAGAAAACATGGCCGAGAGCATGGAACACTATTTCCTGTCCCTCAAGTTCACACCACAGTCTTTTATTCCAGGGCAATTGGGAAAAAAATTGTGCTACATTTAAAACGGGATTATGTCTTTGCGTTGAAAGCTGCACGGACGGGACACGTGCAACACGCAGGTTCATGCTGAAAGAGTCTCTGTTTTTTTTTTGTTGCTTTGAACTATTCTGTATAGGCCTAAACCGTGCATGGTACACTCATTGTAATTGGAAATTAAATAGTTTTTTTTCATGGGCAAAAGGCTACACATAAAGGGGGAAGAAGGATTTAAAATGAGATATACTACCATGGATGATGGGAACATTTTCAAATCGCTGTTTCGCATCTATAAGACAACAAAATCACCAATGCAGCATCAGAAATATCTACACATACAAACAAAATGAAATCACAAATATGCTCTCACTTTTCTTTTAGCTTACTTTAAATAAACACACACTTTGTCCTGCAGTTAATGCCAAAATAAAGATATGCAGGTTATGCGCCGTGCAACTCATTAATTAAACATGTAAACTGTGAAAGCCTAACAGGACGTGCTTATTTACTTCCAGGCTCTCCTATCATCACACTCATTTGTAGCAAATAAAAATAAATACAATATCTTACCGCGCTAAAATCCAGTAAGTCACTCAGTTCCTTGTCTGTGCCCAAAGCTGCCATCCGCTGTTGATGATGCATTTTAGCAAAATCACACGGACCTACAACATGGAAACAAATGGAGAAATAGATGGACAGAGGAGGTAGACGTAGACAGATGGATAGAAGTGTATCTGGATGGCGATGTAGATGAGAAGAGCGGAGGAAAGACCTCTTTGGCTTTTTTACGCGCAGCTCCGCTCCGCTCCGGGTCTTCGCTCGCCACAGCCAAAATAAATCCAGTAAAACAAGCTCAAAGCTTCGATCAACACGTCTAATTTCTTCTCATCCTCAGCAGGGAAGAAAGCTCACAATCGCGTTCCTGGTTTAAAGTCGCTGGACTAAAAAAAAAAAAAAAAAAAAGAAGAAGAAAAAGAAGAAGTGACAGAAGGACTGTTTTGTTTGGTGTGTGTGTTTTTCCTCTCGCCCTGCAGCCAAAAGAAGTCCGAGCTCTCCGCGCCAAGACGCAGTTCGTCCGACTGTCAGCCTCAAACAATCATACAAAGCAAAATATTCATTCATTAAAGACTAAAAAACACCTTAGCAAGCCTGTCAGAGAAGAAGCAAACCTCCGAGGAGATTACGACTTTTCACTCTGTGTGTGCGCATGCGAGTCAAGAGGAAGAGAACTGTGGAGGCAGATTGGAGGACTCCGGGCGGAGCGTGCGCTTCTTGTGGCCGGGTGAGGGCTCCCTCCGCTCGGCTGCGGGTGCTGAAGATGCCCGGGCGCTCAGCACGGTTCCCATGCGCGTGTGGCTGGTGAAGTCGCGGTCGGTTTGATTCATGTGGTGGTGCGGCCACCTAGCTTACATCCTCGTCTAACACCATCGCGTCGAAATACTGCTGCCACCGTACGCACTGACAATCTGCAAGGGAAAGAAAGACAACAACAAAGTATTGTTTGCTGTGTAATTTTACACGGAAAAAAAAAAGGACAGCCACGTTTGGTTCCTTGAGATAGGATGAAATGACTTCAAATCTAACTTGTATTTTAATTTAATTTTATTTTATTAGGGCAGTGTAAAATAAAAAAACGAGTAAGATAACAATATTTGTTTTTACTCTTATATACGCAATTTTAATTTGAAATATTTTTCATGCAACATATTCTCCTCAATTGAGTATGCATGGCAGTGAAATCAGGGGCCGCAACCTGTCCAATCATTTTCCTCCAATCGCCACTTCAAAATGTTAACTATTTTTAACAAAGCTTTAAAATCAGTCTATCAAGAAATGAAATATTGTTTTCATATAGATCACACTGCTACATCACAGCTTTCAGTTAATAGGGAAAATATTTTGGGGGATTTGTAAGCATTTTGTGGTTGTACAGTCATCCCTCCCCTACAGTGAACAGCAGCCGAAAACTGGATCCACATTCACAACTGAAATAAGAGCAATCTGCATTAAACTAACAATTTCAACCCAGATTTGTTAGGGTCATTAATGTGAGATTTTCACAAAATGGATGTTGGTACCAAGCACAAAAGCGAGGCAAAACTGAACTATCTTTATTCACCAGGAGGCTATCAAGAGTAATTTTGTTCCTATTTTAGTTGTTTATATTTTTTGTCATCTTCATATATCTGGCAAAGCTCTCGATGAGACCAGTTTGTATAGTTGTCAAGGGCATAGCACCCCATTTGACGAAGCCCCTCCCCTCTTTTTTAAAAGCAGCGCGGGATGTGTGAAATGTTATTTTTAGCACATGCCGTAGGCCACTTAAAATGGACAGCAGTTGCAAACGGCCCACGGGCCAAAGTTTGGGCATCCCTGCAGGTAAAGGGATCATTCAAGAACTAGGCTGCAACAATCTGTCCGTTAACATACATTATATCATTTCAAGACCCCAAAAAGGTTGTGCAACGTTACTTGACAAAGTCTTTGCATTTGTAAAGGTTATAGTGTCTATAAGTAATATTTTGTGACTCAGAATTGTTAAAATAATACCCCAAAAATTACTAGACGGTTCCATAACCAGAATTAAAACCCTGGATACCTTTAATTTGTAAGTTACAATAAAAAAAATAGATGTAAAAAAAAACACAAAAGAAAAGCAAAATGCTTCAGTGGTTGAACAACAAGAAAATTAAGCAAAAAATTTAATAAAACTGAAATCTTGTCTACTGTATGATCATATTGCAGATCAATTCCATTTTTTTTGTCCATTTCTGCATGTATCTTTTTTTTCCCGCACAATGCGAACAGAGCAATTTCAATATTTCCAAATTCACTCTTCTGTGATGCCGTATGAAAATGTTACGACCAATCAGTGGTGAAAAGATGATGCTTTGGAACTAAAAAAATATTTCGAGAGAATGGTTTGTTCAAACATCAAATCATTGAAGTTGCCATAAATGCGTCAGAAAAGAGACCTATGGCAGGGCCAAGGCCATCTTTACTTCCATAAACACTGTGAATGAACATTGTGTTGCGTAAACATGCGTGTTACTTGACAGCCGCATTCTGTCCATAGAAGTCACATTTATTTTGTAATGTGAACAATTATATAAACAGATTTAGGAAAAAGATTTAGTAAAAAAATGCTCCACAATTTGAACGTAGCTTAAAGTTGAACAAAATGGTGTTGATTGTGAAAAGTGGTCAATATGTTTTGCTATTCTACAAGCTTTATTGAGAAAACAAATTTCTTGCGCTGTATCACCATGAACTATAATGAATTTTGTGGAATCTTCAGAATATTTTAATGGCAAATATTTGACCCACAGAAAGGTCATACTGTATCATTTGCTATGGAAAACGTAATTACAAATTGTTCTAGCCTCCAGGAATGGATTATGTTGTACAAATTATGTAAACCAATATAAACAATACTGCTTGTGAGATGTGCCCCAACAGTGGATGGACAATTGGGATTTTTACAGTGACCTACCATGGCGCTTAGTTTTACGTTTCTTTTTTTTTGGTTTTGTTATTGTTGTTGTTTTTAAATAAACCTTTATTCCTTTAGTTTTGTCTAATCAAAAATAATTATTAGACTTTAACTCATTCACTGCCAATGTCGGCCATAGACGTCAAAGATCAATTTTAACTGGGCTGGCAGTGAATGAGTTAATAATAACGGAAAAACTAAAGAAAACTTCCCATTCATGTCTTCAAAATGGTAAGAATGGTGACACAAAAACAAATCTTGGTGGACTGTAGAAGGTGGGAGGTGAAGAGGTGTAGTCACACCAGCCTGGTCACCAACAGCCTGCAGGTAGAAAGTGACTGACCTATTTCCACAAATTACTCTCTGCGTGTGCAAGTTTCTCTGACAGGAAAAAAAATGGCCAGCATAGACACACACAGTCGTATTTGTTATCACGTGAAGAGGATGCACTTTTACCCTTAAACTGTCCACCATCTTACAACATCATCAACATTGTACAAGACAATACAAACGGTGTTGCAGTGACGTCAGATAGCTCAAATGATAGTTAGATTTTTTTTTCTTTTAACATGTGGACCAAATTAGTAACTTAAATATCGTCAGTTTATATTTGTACATTTTCTGCATTATCAATTTGAAATAATGTTCCTTCTAGGCATAATATCTCATTCATTCATTCATTGTCAAAGTAATCATTTATATATTTATATATAATATATATTGTGAGGTTTCTGGAGAAAATGTCTCTTTCATTTGATACATTTTGGGAAATAGGCTTTTGTGTTGCGTTGCATAGCATAGTGATGTCAAGTCATGCTGGGTGACAATATGCAGAGGCGGATAGTAATGAGTTACATTTGCTCCGTTACATTTACTTGAGTAGCTTTTTGAAAAAAAAATACTTCTAAGAGTAGTTTTACCACACAATACTTTTTACTTTTACTTGAGTAGATGTGTGAAGAAGGAACGCTACTCTTACTCCGCTATATTAGGCTACACGAGAGTCGTTACCCGCCGCCCCATTCATACATTAGATTTGCCGTATTTACACGTAAGCGCTCTGCTTGTCTGACTGTGTAGGTCATTTCCATGGACACATTGCTTAGGCTATAAACAGGAAATGCGGCCCTGGTTTCAGACTGGCAGGCACGAGAACCCAAAAGACTCACATCATCTTTCAGTTGAGTCTTTCGGGTTCTCACGCCTGCTAGTCCTAAAAAAAAAAAAAGTATAGTAAAAAAAAATAAAACGAAGAAGAAGTGGATGCTATGTGCTGCTTTGAAGACCCCCTTTTTTATCGCTCAGTTCCCAATATTAGATTTGGCAGAGGCATCTTTTGTTAAATTACCAAAATATATACAAGTTTCCTCCTGTAAACATCATTAAGCATTTACTTTTTTACACAGAATTACGTGCGCCTTATAGTCGTGAAAAAAACGGTTCTCAGTACTTGAGTATTCTTTTCAGCGAATACTTTTTTACTTTTTTTTAATCACTACTTTTTATTTTTACTTGAGTAATTTTAGTTTGAAGTAACGCTACTCTTTCTTGACAGTTAAATTTTTGGCTGCTCTACCCACCTCTGACAATATAACACCCAAGCGTACCATTGTCCAGGCTTTGTTTTCTATGGCTACGGTCCCAGCACACTTCCCCGTGGAAACACCACGAAAACCAAGTGCAGTGTGAAAAGGCCTTAACACTTCAGAACAACTATGCTCTCAACATTTTGGTGTCACCAAATCGTAATGCACCCTCTGACCAAGAAAGCCCTTGAGATAATCACACTGTATGTTATGCACGTGGACAAAATTGTTGGTTGAATTTAAAAAATCAAAATAATAATGCTCATAAAATAAAAATAACCAACAAAAATCAGAAATTGTTTTTCAACAAAAATGTGGTTCAGCATATAAAAAAAAACACACTCATGAAACAAGCTTGGACACACATGATGATACCATAACTTATTCTAGTTGAATCAGGTTTGAAGGGTGTTAGCCAGACGAGTTTTAGCTCCTTCCACAGATGTTCAATAGAATTTAGATCAAGTCTCAGAAGGCCATTTCAGAATAGACCAATGTTTTGCATTTCACCATTCGCGGGTGTTTTTAGCTGTTTTCTTTTGTGCGTGTGTTTGTGTGTGGTTTTTTTTTGTTTTGTTTTTCCGGGGGGGGGGGGGGGGGGGCATTATCCTGTTGCAAGATCCTGAAAGACCAGTGACTCAGACCAAGCTTTTTGACACATGTCTTTTTCTCTACACCTTAAATCTTGAGATTTCAGTGTAGCCTGCACAGATTCAAGACACCTTGTGCTAGATGTTGTTTCAGAAGTCAAAAAAATCACAGGGTGACAAATAGTTACAATGCTGCATAATGATCGAGGCTTGATTACCCTCCCAAAATCCAAAATTTCCAAACGAAATTAGGACAGTTCATTGGTCAATTTTGTGTTTCACTTTTCACAATAGAGGCACACACAGCCAGCCGTGGTTATCTTGGCCCTCGTCCTTGTTTGTTATATTGTTTCCATTTGTCAGTAAAGACAAATTGTATACTCTGAAAATGAGGCGCAGCTGCACAATACAAACAATTCTACTTATAATGCATTAAAGAACACTGAAAGAATGTAAGACAACTGATAATGAGGAGCAGCGCATAAACTCATTTTTGTTGGTATTGATTTATTATACATGCACAGTGAAATTTTTCTATTACAATTCAATGTGTCAAATCCCCATCAATGTAAACCAGAGGGGGGGGGGGCATTTTAGTCTTAGTTAGTTAGTTAGTTAGTTAGTTAGCTAGTTCTTTAGTTAGTTAGTTAAAATGATCATGTGAAAACTTCTCAACAGATTAACATGTAAATTCTTGGCATGATGGGAAATGGTCTTGGAAAAAGTCAGTTTAAGTTTGCAAATTATTATGTAATTTAGATTTAATTCTGCTCATTTGATTCCACTATCACTGGTGATGTAGACTCTGCAAAATAAAATAACATTTCACTTAACCACTCATTGCTTCTATTCATTATCAACGTGTGAACAGGGTGAAGAGTTATATAACATGAAAACAATGTATCCTGGTTTAGTCTGTGTGCCACGTTAACCTTGACAAAGAACAGGAACAAACAGTTATGGTCTGACACAGAACAAAGTATGTCTGTCACATCTGGGTCACAGCTGAAAATCATCCTCAATAGAAGTTACTGTATAACAAAATGAGCTGGAGAAAAGTGGTCTAGCGGAGTTCTAGTGTTGTTCCTGATATCGAAAAGATGAGTTTTGCCATTAATTAAGTACGTAGTTTGATCGTTTACGAAATCAAGCAACTAATCTATTTCTATGATGAGCAACAGCGTTTTACTTTTGGTCTCACATGAAGTGGATTTACAAAGTCTACACACTTATGTTTAATTGCCACTAAATAATGCTGAGACTACACTATTACCACATTTGTTTTTTTGTTTGTTTTGTGGTAATTTTTGTTCAACCTTCACCACAAAAGCATGGGACTTGTTCTGGAATGCTTCCTTTGCTAGCGTTTTACCGAGGAGGAGGTGTGTCACTTGTTGAACAAGTACTGTACAGCACTTTATTTAATGAGTCGACAAAAGAGAGCACCGCCAAGTACTTCCACTTCTTTCCTCCCCGTACTATAAGCTGGAGCAGTATTTTCTCCAGTAGCACCATTCTTGAGGTACGCGTTTAGCACTTTTAGCGGCAATCCGGCAGCCGGTGGTTGCGCTAAATAGCTTTGGCTAATGGAGGCTAAACACTATTGCTTCATCGGTACAGTTCATCCATCCATTTTCTTAACCGCTTATTCCTCACAAGGGTTGTGTGGGTGCTGGAGCCTATCCCAGCTGGCTTCGGGCAGTAGGCGATGTACACCCTAAACTGGTAGCCAGCCAATCGCAGGGCAAACACAGACGAAACAACCATTAACACTCACAATCACACCTAGGGACAATTAACTCAATTAACCTGCCATGCATGTCTTTGGAATGCGGGAAGAAAACCCACACGGGAGAACATGCAAATTATACACAGGAAGGCCGAAGCCTGGACTCGATCTCACATTCTCTGCACTGGGAGGTGGACGTGCTAAACAGTCATCCAACTGGTACAGTTCAACAGCAAGTAAATAGGCTACACTTACCAGAACTTGTATGCTACTTCCTTGCTCACCATTTGGTCCCGGCTGACCGTGTTGTTGCGCTCCGGGTTACAACAGACAGGACGCTGTGTGTGACGTAGCCCGTATTCAAAGCCAATTGGCTGCCGCGAGGCGAAATTCGAAAGCAAGTTCAAATTTTTAAACTTTGGCGAATGTGCCAGTGTGCGAATTTTTGCCACGAATGTGCGGATTTTGTCCCAGCTCTCCAAACGCGTCCTCCGTCCCACCCCACGCACGTTCATTGACTACAATGCAAACGCGTATAGGAAACTGGTGGTGTCCAGTACCTCAGGAGTACCAGAAATTCAACATTGCCATAATTCAAACTCTTACTGCATAGCATTCTCAGCACATAAAAAAGAAAAAAAAAACATTTTGGACATGCTCCTGGTGGTAGAAGCCATGTCCAGCAAAAGAAAAAAAAAACATGTGGGAAGCTGGTGCAGCTGTTTGCTTCAACCACTGGGCCCTAGCGATACGCCAGAATAAAATTGTACAAAAACAATTTGTGGTTTTCCAGTAGTTAGCTGACTCTAACATTATAAAAGGCCATGCTGCATTGTAAAAATCAGACCACCGGCTACCACAATCAGCCCCCAGACAGCCGTATTTGAAGTCCTCAACTCTTGATTCCAAAGTGTGCGGTGTAAATAAAAGTGCCACAGTAATAGAGAGAGTGAAAACTATCGCTGCCTCAAGATTCCTATTTAAATATAATGTTTTAGAAAATTGGATTGAATGATAGTGAACTACATATACAGAAACATACACTCACATTTCCATGCAGGGAGGTTTTACACGCACAAAATATATATGCAACTGCACATGCATATTAATCCCTCTCTCTCTCTCTTACACACACACACACACAACACACACACGCACACACACACACACACACAAACACACACAAACACACACACACACACACAGCCCCTCTGCAGTCACTAACAGTGTGTTTTTGCCAAACACCTGTGTAATCGTACAGCTGTGGAGAATGCTGGGAAAGGACCGGGGGAACTGAACACCGCACGACTAATACCCTTTGATTCCACCCGGATCACTGTGTGTGCGTAAGTGTGTGGGTGTGTATTTGTGAATAAGCCTGTGTGTGTGTGTGTGTGTGTGTGTGTGTGTGTGTGTGTGTGTGTGTGTGTGTACAAGTATGAGCAGTTCTGAAGATGGGTGAGAGACAGACAGCAAAGAGTTGATGAGTTGTTGGCTCAATTTGTGTGTACGTGTGTGTGTGCATGTATGTTTTTGTGTTGTGTGAACATGCTTGTGTATGAGTCCCCAGTATCAGAATTCTGGAACATTCCTCTATCCTCCATCCACAGCTGAACTCATCAAGCCCCCCTCTTTCCAAAAACACTCAGACTGTGCATCACAAACGGGGAATGAGCTGTAACAGTTGTATTCAAAACATTTCAGGATTTATTGTCTATATGATATATACGTACATTTTTAGATAGCTACACTACACACATTTCCAGTGGGGCCAAGCAAGAGAGGGAGTGATAGAATAAATTTTGATGTTATGTTAAAATTTTAAATGAATGGAAACATGCTCTCAACATGTGCGTATCTCTCCAAGGCACATATTTAAAAAAATACTTTTGCTGTGGCAGTGTTAAAGCAACTGTAAGATAGGTAATATTAAGGCCTAGATACACCAATCCAACTTCGGGAGTCGGACAGCGTTGGGCCAACGGCATGTGCCGTCTGATCAGTGTATAAATCGTAAAGTCGGATCGAGTTGGAATACGTCGGGGGGATAAGTTCAACAAATTCGACATTGAATCGGCGTCGGGGCATTTGATCACTGTGATTGGCTTTTAGCTAGCGAATCAGCGCGTGGGGCAAGAAGAGGAAGTAATGAACGGAGATAATACTGATGGAAAGACTGGACCTTTTTTTCCGCTCATTTTGCGACCGGCGTTGTATGATAACGAACTAAGTGTGTTGCCATTTCTGTTTAGCACTCTTATGTCAGACTGTTAGTAAACGCAACACAGGTCTCGCGGAGGGGAGGGACGTTAGTTGCATGTGTTCTAACTTCTTGGCTTTTCTGCTAACCCTTCGTGAGTTATATTCTATTTTACGGCGTCGGCTTCTTGCAAGACAATATTACTGTTAAAGTTATGCTGACAAAGATATGAAAGCCAAACTATGTCATGACATGGGGACGCTACAGGATATAGCAAGTAGGATTTACTTTTATACTTGAGAAGTGTAGTAACTGTTTGTAATTGGTAAAAGTAACCGGTATGCTTTGTTTACATTTTTATATCCCGTCCCCGTAAAGAGGTTTCTGGTTGCCTTTAGGAATAATGACTACAGCCACCGATGGTATGGAGGGGAATTACTTCTCACGCATGCGCTGAAAGTACGTAATAGTTGGGGTCGGTGCGGTGTGTATTTACGTCATTTTTCTACGCGACGTGCCGACGTCTCGACCGACGTCGCAGGGGGTAGGCGTCGGTCACATGTTGAATTAGTGTATCTAGGCCTTTAAATATCTCTTTGATGATCCAATGATTATTGTGAACAAATGTGTCATTCTTAGGAGCTCCTGAAAAGTGATGATTTTGGAAGCTTGATGGCGAGCACCTGGTGGCCTGCACCCATGGTGCCCGGGCAGGCACAGTACGAAACCATGGGCTCACTACCTGTGAGATGGGCCAAAGGAATTGGGTGCTCTGTTTATACAGCTTGGGCTCTGGTACTAGTCCTCTCTCGGGAGATTTTTTTGTGTGGGGGCATACTTATTGACCCACAACTTGGCGCCTCTACTTTGGGGTTCGCCCCAGTGGATAAAATGGTAACTTCCCTCCAGCTTCAGGTAAGGGGACGGGTCCTGACCAAACAGCAGTTGAGGCATCCGACTATGTCCCTTGGAGAGTTCTGTGTGTGTGTGGATGGGGGGGTTCTTTGGGAGTATGGAGTACCGAACCCCCTGATACAGGCTGTTCGCCGAGGCCTATGGTGGTTCCAGATTGGTGGCGTTAGTACTGTATCTTTTTGCAGATGTTATAGTACTGTTGGTTTCATCAAACCGTCATCTCCATCTCTCAGTGTAGCGGTTCACTAGAGTGGTGTGAAGCAGTTGAATGAAAAGCAAAAAGCAAATCTCAGACTATGGTCCTCAGTTGGAAAAAGGGTGTCATGCCCTGTCCAGGTGTGGGATAAGATCCGGCCCTATATCCGGATTTTTCCTCTCTCACATTGAGGCAGAGGTGTTACCATCCTGACGATGGGCGACCACTGATACCAGGTATCTGTATTGGTGCCAATATCAGTCTTATTTTAAGGTATCGGTATTTGCGGCAATGACGATACAATTATACCATTACCAATGCTTCATCTGCAGTTAAAATATGTTGCTGCCGAACTCAATCAACACCGCTGGAGCACTGTGTTGAGTGATATCAGTCTGTCAGGCTGGAAGTGGCAAGCAAATTAGGTGGAGGTGTCCACCTCTGAATTTTGTACATAGGAAAAACCCTGCAAGTGGAGTGATTCAAGTATCATGGGGTCTTGTTAACAAGTGAGGGAAGAATGGAACGGGATATCGATAGGCGCACTGGTGCAGTGACTGCAATAATGCAGACCTGTCGATTAATGATCCTTCCCTCAAATCTGTTCACAATCTGAGGGATGTGAACAAAAGAACAAGATACAACCTTTGGTGCATTTTTTGTCACAATTGTCATGGTGCTCACAGGACGTTAGTGTGTATGGTAGCTGTTTCATCGCGTTCAGTCATGGTGTGTTCCGGTGTGACTGTTCACAGGCCCATTGCAACACGGTACGTTGCGCTCTACTAATATGGACCACAATGGAAATAACCCTATGGCTTTATTGTGTTTTTATCCCTTTGGCAGCAGTTATGTCATTTGTTTGTAAACATGCTTCGTTTGTTGTCAATAAATATTTCAATCAATCAATCAATTATTCAGCCTAGCTTCATTCGATTCTGGCACAAATGTCAGTAGCTGCCTGACGAGTTTCAGGTTTTTAGTCTCATGGAAGGTGGGCTCATCACTGTCCGTAAGTGTATATGTCTTACAATTGCCTCACAGCATGAGACAGATCTGGCCTTTAAAAGTGTCAAGACCTCGATACATCAGTCCGACATCGGAAAATTTAAAGTGTCCGGGCATCGGTGTGCGCCATCTGGTTAATGTATAAATCACCGTCTTAACGTCGGATCTCTGGGTTGAATTTGTGTTGGCCCGTCATGTCATCTGATCACTCTGATTGGCTGTTATTTAGTGAATCAGTGCATGGGGCAGGAACAGAATGCGACAAATGCGGATAAACAGAGAGCGATGTAAAGCCTTTACAATTTTACTCATTTTTCACACTATCACCCTTCACATTTGGACTTAATTATAAGAACATCAAGATGAATTCATCACTGTGGTATAAGAAAGACCGGCATTGTATTACATGTAAAGAGCCTGAGGGTGTGCTTCCCGTGGGAATACATTGTAAGTATACTTACTTTGTTTACGTTTTTATATCTCGCCCCATAAGAGACTTCCGTTTTTTTATTCTTACAATGAGGAATAGTGACTACCACCGCTGATGGTATGGAGGGGAAGAGTTCTCACTCATACGCGGAAGGTACTTAATATTTCTGTCAGTTTTTCGACGTGACATACCGGCGGTCATGCCGATGCCACAGGTGGTAAACGTCTGTCACATTTTGCTGACGTCGTATTGTGCATCGAGGCCTCCAGTCTCACCCTGGCGAGCAACATAATAATAATTTCATGATGTTGCACTACCACATGCTAACTAGACCTCATTTTTCAGTCAACATTTGGCAACATACAATTCTTACGTATATATATATATATATATATATATATATATATATATATATATATATATATATATATATATATATATATATATATAATTTATTTATTTTTTTTATGAAGCGACATAAGAAATATTGGAATTTTTCTCATACAGTATCTAATTTTTTCTTGAACTTATATGACATGGAATTGTTTGACAAATGTTTTATTGAAATTGAAATTGCTTGGGAATAAAAATGTGCCTGCCAAGCAGACAGTGTAGTGGTTTACACAGGTGCCGGCAGTGTATATTATGGGTGTGTGTTTGGGAGAGGGGATGGGAGAAAAAGCGAGTAAGAAGGACAGAGCAGAGGCTTCAAAGAGGCAGCTATGGTCAAGTCGTGACCACTGCCCTCTGTTTGTAAGGTAAAAAAAAATAAAATTAAGTCATCTAGTGTTTCACACAGTTGTAGGATACTTGTCATCAATATGAAATAAAGTTTGTTTATCTATTTATTTATTTATTTATTTATTTGTACTTTCCTTTCAATGAGAGTTGAGAATGTTAAAATCATACTCAAATTTAATCACAACAAGAATGTGTGTCTTCTAGTGTGGCATCAGTTGAACATGAATGAGTAATTAAAACTTTTGAAGAATGTCTGGTTGATATGTTTACAGTATACAGTACAGTTACTCAGATGAAGATCAGATTCTTGAGGTAGGTTGGGGAAATATTAAATGCTAATTTATCTTTTCGGTTGCTTTTTTAATGTGGTTTGTTTGGCGTGATTTGTGACACTCCCATTTCATACATTCCTGGTTTATTATTTACTGCTGCCATTCAGAAAAAAACAAGTTTTCGGAGGTCACTTCAGTCAGACATTTGGACTACTGGTGATTTAATAATAATGTTTCCTCTGTCCAGTTGCTGTCAATGTCACTAGCCTGAATATGTTAAGTGGAGCTAGCAATACCTTTATTAATTACACATTTGCTGTACTTCGACATACCAGTTTGGCGTGTGGCTCATCTTCATCATCTGTCATTGCTCACCCACTTATTCATCATCATCATCATCATCATCATCCTTAAACCAATAACTTCAGAGTTTCATTGTAACACAAAGTCATTCTCCTAATCACCATTCTCATGACCATCTTTATGATAAGGTTATCATCAGGTTCTTCAGCTTTGCTGTCATCACTGACTTCGTTATTGTTGTGATCCCCATCCGCCATGAGTTCCCACCTCTGAATGTAAACATCTTTGGGTATATCTTCATTATCAGTGTGATCATCGCAATGCTAATTAATGTCATCATTGACCTACTCATTGGCATTATTTATACCGTATGTGCATTACTATTACAGCATCATTGCTATCTCTGTCATCATCATCATCTCAGTGTTCATTTATTGTCATGGCGATCACTATCTTTTGTATCCACTCTGAAAACGATCAGCCACATTTTCACCAATATCAAACCCAAATGATCAGCAGTCATCATCGTCTCATTAGGATTCCTAATTACCTTTGTTATCATCATCATCATCACTATATTTGTACATTCTCCAGTGAAAAAAAATAATGTTAAATTTGTTGCTCCGCTTTTTCTCAGTATTTTGAAAAAGCATGCTTGCCTACCCCATCCATTATGTCTGCTGAGTCCACTCTAATAATGATGAAATGGACAAATAAAATACTGAAAATGCTATTTAACCCAAAGAACAGTTGACTATTTTTACCTCCTTTTTGATTTATTTACCTCAAATGTAGGTTGCTGTGTTCGGCTGCAACTTCTGCTGACTGGACGAGGAGCTGTGGAAGTAACTAGACTGCATTCAGGTTAACGCTAAGGAGATTGTGTGTATGCAAGACTGTGTGAAACTTAACAACAATTAAATTGTTGAATTGATACGTCTCATGGACAGCAGCACATGTGCCTGGTCTTGTTTTATTGTGGAGAGAGCCGCTTAGGATGGGATGAATTATCTGCAGGTCAAACAAATAGGTTTGGATAATTCCTCCCAGACATACTGTAACTCCTAATTGATCATTATTATCTTTAGCAAGTAAGAATTTTTTATCCCAGTATATGTGGATAAGTAGTATTTGTGGCTATTGAATGTAAATATGTTTTATGATTATCATCATCATTTTCCAACAAAAAAAATATGGAAACCTGGCTCTTTGTATTTTGTGTATGTTGTCAGTGTGCCCATATTTGGAAATGCTGACGTAGCAGCCCACCAGAAAGTTCCACCAAGACCGCATTGAGGTATTTTTCAAGCTGAGCAGGGAGCAGTGTCTTATTAAGCACATCACTTGTATGTCACCACTTGTGTGTCCCAAAGCTTCGGGAACCCGAGGTACCGCATGCACGTATTAAGACTTTTTCCATTGTCTTCATGCCCTTACCTATCAATAAGTCAGACAAAATAGCACTAAATTGCTCCACCATCCATTGTCCCATGGAAGGCGCTTCTCTGACATCATGGCATGACAATATTTTTTAATTCGAGGAGATGTCCACTAGCCACATCAAACCGACCAGCAATGGTCCATTCCGTGGTCCCCACCCCTCACGACATACACAATGAACGGGTTTGATGAGTGCACTGCAACCTGATAAATGCAGTGTAACAAGTGTGTTAGAGTAGCAAAAATGTAACTACTGTATTGCATTCTGCTGAATATTGTTGGTCGTCCACAGTTGGCCACAGACAGAACATATTCATTTGAAGCTAATCTCTCTCATAAACTAAGAGCCATCTTCGTCATGATTTGATGATTTTGGCAGCCATGAGTATGATCACCTTCTGTGTGTTGATATTTCAACAAAAGGTCATTGACTACTGAAAAGCTTAGCTCCCTAAATTTAATCAGATCAATGTGTGTGCATGTGTGTGTTAGTGTGTCCGTCTGTCTGTCTGTCATTGAGCAGATTGAAATATAATCTGCTGTTGATCCCCTTTTCTGACCATGCGTTCCCACATTCCATAATACTTAATTACATTTACTTAAAAAAAATAATTCAATTAAATAATAATCAGTATTTATACGTTATCATTTGATCTTGTTTTCCAATGTAGTGATTCCATTTTGTATGTAGTTTGTAGTTCTGATGTGTGAAAACAATCCTGTAAAATTAATTTTGGAATGTTAATCCAGCATGACTGGATGATGAAATGCGACTTCAGCTCCGTCAATAATCTTGTTCTGATAACGTTTAAGTGTCCAAAGAGCTCTTTCAGAATGGTTTAAAAATAGGTTTATTTTTCATTTGAGTATTTCATTTCATTTCAATCATTTATTTCATTCATTTGTGAAAGAAAGAAATGACAATATAAGACAATATTCTTCATCATTGAATGAAAAGGAGCAAAAAGAAGACAAGTCTTATTGTCTCTGCCAAGTTTCTCCCCAGAGTAAATAAAAGTGTATAACATACCTTGCTTGAGCTTGCGTGTGAAACATTTTCTTCTTCTTCTAAACTACAAAAGGAACAACTGACCTCAAAGTCCGGCAGGCTTGATTTTTAAATATTTTTGTCCCCAATTCCCCTCCCCATACACCCATCACTGCTCTAGAACTTTCCTTCATGGCAACTAATGGTTTTAATAATGTCTGTTTGTATGAGTTAGTGTACAAGACACCAAAGTGATACAGAAATGCACACAGACACACACACACACGCACTCCCCACACACACATATGCAGGCCTTTGAACAACCAGATGTTGCTGAGCTGCAGGTTGGAAACATCAGTGAACTAAAAACAGAGTAAGAAGTGGGCCGAGTCTGTGGCTAAACCAGAAACTGTAATGGAATGCAGATTTCTTCAAACTGCTGCAACTTCACACACGCGCGGGCACACTCGCACTCTGAAGCAAGACAACAATTTTGTCAATGTCGAAATGAGCTGATATGGTGGCGGCGCCATGTAATAGTGGTTAACACATTTACATCACCAGTCAAGCAGTTCTGGGTTCAAATCTTGACTCAAGGGACAGGTTTCAGCCATGGGGGCTTCACATGTGAACTTAAGTTACATCCCATTCTTAATCTTTAGGGTTTAATATGACATTTGTCCACCTTTTGCAGCTATAACAATGTCAACGTTGCTTGGAAGGCTTTCCACAAGTTTCAAGAGTGTGTTCATGGGAACCATGGCGCCAGAAGTGCGTTGTGAAGTCACACGTTGATGTTGGCCTGGCTATATTAGTCACTGCTCAAATACATCGGGTTGAGGTCAGGACTCTCATCCATGCTTTTGTAGAAACAAACACTCACCATTTTGGCATCTGGACTACTATTTGCTGTTTCAACATGTGTGGCTAATGTTAATTTCCTGTTCCGTGTAACATTTATCCTTTACCATAAATTCATTAAAATAATAATAAAAAAAAAGATTATTAAAAATTAGGGGCAAGAGGCGATTACAATTTTTAATTGTAATTAATCGCATGACTTCACTAGTTAACTCACGATTAATCACAAATTTGATATCAGTACTGAATGTACCATTACAAAGGATTTCATATTCTTGTTAACAAAAGTGGAAAAAAATGTTTAACTAATAGAAATAGTTCAAATGAATTTTCGACGTTTATAGCCATCAATGGCAGGGAATGAGTTAAAGAGGAAGTCAACCACAAATTTTCTTTACAAATTTATTTTCTATTCAGCCCCACTAGTCTAAACACAGTATTCTAATTAATATTGTGTTTTTGGAATATGAGTTCAGCATAGCAAATCCAACCATTTTTATCCATCTCTGGGGGCCAATTACGACTTACATGTTTTCTCAAGCAATTCTTCGTTACCTGAGCCATGAGCAACTGTGTAGTCATTTTCAGTCGACGTGTGTCAAAAGGGCTTGAAATGGATGCAAAAAAATATATAACTTATATTCCACTAACACAATGTAAATTAGAATGCTGTGTTTAGATTAGTGGCTGCACATATAAAATATAATTGTAAACACAATTTTTGGGTTGACATCTCCTATAACCCATTAAGGCCGGAAGCGCATGCACGCGTTTCTACCGTTTGATCCGGGAGCGCTCCAGCACTCTTCTTCCTTTAAAGATGGGAGAGCGGTTACGTCATTTTGTTTTGTTTTGACCAATTCTTGGTCTCTTAGCCGAAGAAATGCATCAGAATATACATGCAAGGGTGACGTGGGCCACGTAGCATGTCCTGGAATTTTATTTGAGCTTTTATGGAGGACGCAGATTTGCGGGAGTTGTGAAAAAAAATGACGCGATTGATGATGGCGCGGGAGGAATTTGAATCATGTGTTGATTTAAAAAACATAATCCAGGAAAACTACAGGTTTTCGGGGGTGACTCTAAAGTCACCCATAGGTTTTACAGGCATATTTTGGCAGGTGCTTTCGGCCTTAATGGGTTAAAAGAGATATATAGTATCAACAAAAATGAATACCAGTTAAGACAGACCAAGCTGACAGAAAAATTGAAGCTAGAATCATTTAACAGCAAATTCATTATTGTTAAAGTATCACTGGCACAGGATTAATTTATAATCGCTTTTTAGGCAATTCTAGGGGCTGCGATTTTTGGATAGTGACCTCCCGGCGAGGCAATCTAAATATTTTGTACATTTTAACATAATTTCATTCTCACATTTATGAAAGCGAAGCATAAGCCTTTTGGGAAAGTCTATGACTTAACCATCAAATGTGATAAACTAGGTTGTTTAAATGTTAAGCTAAAGCTAAAGAGGAGTGTATTGAATTCACAAAACAAACTATTGTATTTGTAATGTATTGTAACCATATTAACTCATCCACTACCAGCCATTTTCACTAAAGCAACCCCCTATGCTCCCGGCTGTTGTACTGGATTTTGACAGATTTTGCAAGTCTTACAGAATATTGTGTTCTATTGCTATAAAAACAAAAGAAGTTTGGAGTCTCTTCTTTCATCAGGAAAAAAATGTATATTTGTATCTGTTTCCGTTTTGCAGCAATTAGCATTAGAATATAGCTAAGGTTCATCATTATCCACAAATCTTTTTTAACACACTTGGGGGAAAAAAGATTTTTTGCTATATGGCCCTGACTGATCTCTTATACTCTGCTGCTATCTGCTGGACGTTTTTTTGTAATAACTGCCATTGCTTTAAGCGTCCTCTTCAGGTCAGAGGCTGCATCGAAGCCTTCTATATGCTCTAGCATAAAAACTTCTTTTTTTTTTTAAATGTATAAATACATTTTTGGGACCATGGCAATATTTAAAATAGAACGTTTTATACGTTTTTGGGAGCAAATTAGTTAATACCTGGGGTAACACAACTCATTTTGATACAGCAGCATCACTGCATACACATTAACAAAAGCATAATGCAAATGTTGCTTGGGACACAAATTCACCTCAAATTTTTTGATTAGTAAACGAGGGATACGGACATTACACTTTACACTTAATATGGTAACAAATGACTCTTTCACTGCTTGAATGTGTGCCCACTTAAGTAATATTTGGTCTCTTTTTATTATGTTCCTCCCCTAAGGACAAAAACCTGTTCGAAAGACAGAAGATGGCAAATCGAAGGATTGCACAATTAATGCTCCTATATTTGACCCCAAACATTTTGCTCCAAAATATTAATCAATGTCCAAAATGTTATGACCTGATGCATTTAACTTTGTTTTTAACCACTGTAGTATACAGTATAGCGCTATGCCATAGAGAAATTTACAGTACCTCGTAATTTCCTGGAATGCGTGTGGTTCACCTGTAAATCGGAATTCAAACACTTTGAGCAGGTGATAGAATCTTTTTCATAACTTGTTAACATTTCCCGCGGCATGCGGCTGCACATCTTAGCGGGAAACTCTGTAGAGCTGATAGGGAATGTGTGAAGACAAGAGGAGGAAGCCTGGAAGCAAAGAGAGACTCCCTTTGGGTGCATTTTCACCTTTGGCAAAGGAGGAGGGTGAGAAAAGAGGAAGAGAATGAGAGCGAAAAGGAGTGTCTGATGATAATAAAGAAGGAACAGTTTAAAAACCTGTGATGTGAGCTGCTGGTTGGACCAAAACCACTGATTGTATTTTTTTAATTTGCCTACCAACTTTCATGTTGTTGTGAAAGTGTCAATGGACCACAGTGCTCTTCTGACTGGCAAAGTGCTTATGAGACTTGAAAAAGGCGATGGCACCTTTAAATACATAAACACATTTTTCGCAACAAGCATCTGGCTGTGAATTACTTTTATATTTATGGTATCGACAAATGTGTGACATGTTCTAGCTCACACATGCATGTGTGTCTCTTTAGCACATACGGTATATTTGTTTCTGGGTGGTAATAATAGTGCTTGTGCATTAAAGTTTTTTTCTCTGAAGTTATCCCTCCCATTTAAGTCAAAATATTAGTTCAGTTTTAAGATGAAACTGAAGTTCTGAGGGTAAAACCATGATCAAAAGTTGGACACTATCAGTCAGTTGTGTCACTCATACTATTTCTCACAATAGTTTTTATGTTTATAAGTTTTTTTTCCCATATCATAAAATATTGTATGAGATATTAACCCAATAAAGCTTGAACCATTAAATATATGAGAGAAAATTCAGATTCTTTGTAAATAGAGTATTTGAAAGAAAATTTATTCGGTTCATTAGCAAATTTAAAAAACAAATCAACATGGTCAAAAAACTAATTCCATACATAAATATACAACCGAAAGGGTGCAGGCAGAAGCAAAAGCTTTTTTGTTTTGTTTCGTTTCGTTAAACTTTCTTTTTTTTTTCAAAATCAACTTCCACATAAGACTTTTTATTTATGTTATATTTGATACATCCGCACACAATGCTTTAAATTTGTACATTTCTAACTGTCAAAAAACTACAATAATAAACAGATATATTAAACAAATAAGTATTTCCAAAAATTCGAAAGACCACTTCCCACTATTAACTCAATCATTGACATTGACGGCTATAGACGTCAAGATTTCATTTGAACTATTTCTATTAGTTTAACATTTTTTTTCCACTTTTGTTAACACGAGTATGAAAACCTAGATTTTTTTTTATCGTACATTTAGAACAGATATAAAATTTGCGATTATTATGTGAGTTAACTAGTGATCATGCCAATAATTATGATTAAAAAAAATTAATCGCCTGACGCCCCTAATTTTTAATAATCTTTTTTTTTAAATCACGTCAGGCGATTAAAATATGTAATTGTAATTAATTGTATGACTTAAATAGTTAACTCGCGATTAATATATTTTTTAAGATCTGTTCTAAATGTACAATATTTTTTTCTCTAGGTTTTCATACTCTTGTTAACAAAAGTGAGAGAAAAAAATTAAACTAGTAGAAATAGTTTAAATGAATTTTTGACGTCTATAGCCGTCAATGGCAGTGTATGAGTTAATAAGTATAGGCGTCTCCTTTCTCAATTGAAATGATTTTGCAAGGTAGCCGGGAAAGCCATCAGCTGGGTGATACTGCCCTCTAATGGATTATCTGTGCAATGCATCTCTCAGATCATATACATCAGGGTTTTAATGGGAAAAGACATATTATACTCATAAAATAGAGGGGTCGAAATGTTTTGTATTTAATGATACGTTTGGCGTTATAGGGTTAAACTGTGTTGTATTCTGTTGCAGAGATTTTAGCAGTAGAGTCATTCCATGCCGAATCACCAAGTGGGTTTTACCAAGGAGATTTTGATTTTAATGAAAATTAATGTACTAGTTGATAATGCAATCTCCATTTTTAATGCAATGAGAGCAGGTGTTTGGGGGTTATTTGACCAAAATGGGGTGTGGCCTCTTTTGTTTGATACCTCATATCTGAGGAACTACTGGGTCGATCTTCATTAAACAGGTCTTGTTGGAAAATGGAATTTGACAAGCATTCAAAATCTGCAATTATTTAGAGGATTGGTGCATAGTTTAGTAGTGACCTTATGACCTATAATTTGACCTTGCAATTGACTTTGAGGATCACATGACCTTAATATTTTTCATGAAATGTAATCTCTCACGTTCTCCTAAAAACATAAAGGTGGCGTATTTTACAATAAAGTCAAATTCACTATTTATCAAATCAAACACAATGAAATTTTATGATTTAGTCTCAAATAATGTACGAGGTACACAACAACCTGCTGTGCCACAATATTCAGAGTCTGTTTGAAATCAGAGACGGTGACTATGATTTGAGGGGTATAAATGTCTTTAAAAAATTCAAAGCAAGAACAAACATTAAGCAAAGGTGTGTTACAATTATAGGTGTAAATTTGTGGAATAATTTTGGAATTAACCTGAAAAGGTGTGAATCACTGGTTGTGTTTAAAAGGATGTATAAAAACAAAGTACAACAATAATATTTAAATCAGGTATAAGTCAGTACAAATGTAGAGAATAGAGTGCAATTAAAATGTATGTGTATGTGTGATTATGTATGTCAAAAAATACTTTTTTTTAAATCTTTTTTTTAATTTTAATT
Source organism: Vanacampus margaritifer (assembly GCF_051991255.1). Lineage (NCBI taxonomy): Eukaryota > Metazoa > Chordata > Actinopteri > Syngnathiformes > Syngnathidae > Vanacampus > Vanacampus margaritifer. The sequence goes on along the minus strand of NC_135445.1, from coordinate 15,383,960 downwards.
GCAATATTTCTGTTGCTGGTTTATATGTTTAATAAACAAACAAACTAATGTTGAGGGTGTTCCAGTACAGAAAGAAAAAATGGTTACTGAAATAAAGTTGACTGACAAAAACAGAATAACTCATTAAAAATGAACTTGAAAATCAGTCATTGGTTTATTTTTGTGACCCAAAAGAATTATAAATAGAAAAGATAAAATGATCATAATGAAACTTGCCTGGACAAAAATAATGGTATCCACTGTCAACATGTATTTTGGTTAACTCCTTAGTTGGGTCTTGATTTGAAGGTTAAAGTGAAAAAAATGAATGCTATGTTTATCTGTAAGGCCAAAAACTGAACACAGTGAACATAAGAATCAAGATAGGTAAACGTATGATTTTCATATTTCATTTTTCCACCAAAAAAATGGAGAGAGTGTTTTAGTACACTAAATATACGGCACAGTTAGTACGATAGTGATAGTGTGTGTATGTGAGTGTGTGTGTGTGCGTGCATGCATCTGTGTGTTGGTGTGTATGGGTAATCTCCCCTTTGACGTCAGTATTAGCTATGAAGCCTCTCATCCTACACTTCGCCTATATTAGAGATCTCATATGGTATCCACGTCATCATCATCGCACAAACCCTTTTGAGAACTTAAGCCCTGTGGATCCAACATCTCACTTGCGGTAAACCTTTTTTCAGCAAAGAAATTTAGGGTGAGGCAGCACGGTGGTGGAGTGGTTTGCACATCTGCCTCACAGTTCTGAGGTTTCAATCTGGGCTGCACACTTCCTGTGTGTGGAGATTGCATGCTCTCCCCGTGTTTACTTGAAGACTCAAAATTGTTGGTAGGTGTGCGTGAATTGTTGTTTGTCTGTATGTGTCTTGCGATTGGCTGGCGACCAGTCTAGGCTTGCCGATAGTCAGCCGGGATAGACCCCAACTCGCCCACGATATTACCACAAGCAAAATAGGAAATGGAAAGATCTGATTTATGGTGAAAGTAAAATTTGTCAAAATTTGTATTTCATTTATTTATTTATTTATTTATTTATTTTATTACTGTTAAAGTAACACCAATTTTACCAATTAAACACTCAAAATTTAGCTTGGCATTCCCTTTTGTACATCACGGCTGTTTGGTACTGTTCATAATAACTCCCAAATAAAGGTCATTACCCGCCAAAGACCAAAAAGTGAAACTATGCATGATAAAAAAAAAATTCAGGGTTGTGAGAGTATCCGGTCCATGAAACAGCTACAGAGAGAGCGCACTTCCTACTGGGTAGTGACCAGATGGGGACATAAAAGTTGGTGCGTGAGTGTGTATGTGTCACTAGTTACTGTTTCCATGTCTTTTTGATGGAATGGACGCTTTGAAAAGAATTCAAGTGGGAGAAAGAGGAGTCGATGATGATGACGGTAATACGATGAAGCTCTTTACTTTATGTGTGCATACGTGCGAGTGTGTGTGTCTGCGAATATGTGTGGAGGTGATGTCAGGTACGCAGGTGGGTGGCAGGGGGAATGGGTAAAAAGGTCTCTAAAATAAACACAGCTGATATCAGTCGATTTTTGATTTTGGTGGGGCATTTGCTTATCTGTCAGGATTTGGGCTTTGAAAGTGGAGGGTCATGTTTTGAGTCCCACTGCGGACAAATACAAAATGGCAAATAGATGTTGGAACGATCCATGTCTGCTTCCCGACTACTGTCGAGGTGCCTTTGAACAAAAGCATCAAACCCTTACATAAGAGGTGTAGCACTATATCTCTTCTTGCTTGGCTGCATGTGTGTAATCTTTTTCTTTGTATAGCCAACACAAATATACAGTATGTAATAGTGTGGGATCAATATTTTTTATAATATATAATTAATATAATACATGTAAAAATGAAAAGAAAATTGTTCATTCAAGGCAAAAATAGAGAAATAAATGTGTTTTATTTGATGAGAAAATCCATAACAAAGCTGGTAGGTAGACCCTTGAAGAGGTCTATTCTAAAAAAAAACTAAAAAAAAAAAGGTAATTTCTTGAGAATAATGTTTTATTTAATTAAAAAAAAAAACATAAATCAAGATTGTGTTATACGTATTTATAGAAAAAACAAAATCATTGTATAAATGTTGAAGACAGTCAAATTAAGCCCATATTACACTGATGGGCGAACATTTGCAATGCTAACCAATGTTGATTTCACGTCAGGATTTTTTTAAGGTTGCAACATTTCCTAAACATTTTCTAAACAGTTTTAATGGTTCTCTAATAGTCTTAAGGTTTTTTCTTGTCACAATTAAATTTTGAACATTTTCAAAATGGCGGCACGGTGGTTGACTGGTTAGCACGTCCACCTCCCAGTGCAGAGGACATGAGATCAAGTCCGGGCTTTGGCCTTCCTGGGTGGAGTTTGCATGTTCTCCCCGTGCTTGCGTGCGTTTTCTCCGGGTACTCCGGTTTCCTCCCACATTCCAAAGACATGCATGTCATGTTAATTGAACTCTCCAAGTTGTCCATAGGTGTGAGTGTGAGTGTGGATAGTTTTCCGTTTCTGTGCCCTGCGATTGGCTGGCAACCAGTTCACGGTGTACCCCGCCTACTGCCCGAAGCCAGCTGGGATAGGCTGCAGCGCCCCCCGCGACCCTTGTGAGGAAAAGCGGTTAAGAAAATGGATGGATGGACATTTACAAAAATAGGTCATTTTTGGAACAGTAATATATGTTAATTTAAAACTTTGTTGATGGTCTTGTGATATTACACATTTTATAAGAATGACAAAGAGCTTTTTTTTGTCTATTTCGTACAAAACAGATGTAATTTAAAAAAAATTGAATGTATAGTCGGCACAAATTTCTTATGTTTCTTCTTTGTTTTTCTTCTTTTGGTTCTGCTCTTTTTTTCTTATTTTATTACCAAAATGTTGATATTGTGAGGTGGTTTATAGCTCCTATAGATTTCAGAATAAATGAACAAATACTTGCCATTAAAATTTACTTTAAAATGTTATGTGCTTATGAAGAGGACTACGTGCCTGTGTTAATGTGTGGTTTTGTAAGGACAAACAGTGCCCCCTTGGGATGAGTCTACTTCTGGTTGACGCTTCCGGATTTGTCTTCTTTTTCACTCTCTCTCCCCTTCACCTTCTGTTTGCCCTATCGAGATTCTTCCGCCTCCAACCTTCCACGTAAATGAGTGAAACAGTGAGATTGAAACATTATTTCATCTAATATTTAATTATTGAAAATGATTCAGTGAGATGTTCCATTCACATGGTAATCAATTTAACTTTTAATATTTGGTCATTATTTTAACTTTTAATACAAACAATAATTTGGGATGTTTTCTTTTCTTTTCTTTTTTTTTTTTACATATATTGTACAATAAGAAAATAAGAATGAAATTGTGCAGTTTACCAACAACAGTAACTGAAATATGTTTTAGGGACTAACTGTAATCCACCAAATATGCAGACGAAGAAGTGAGCAAACTGAGTGCAAATGATGGTAATTGTTTTGACTGAACTACACATGGAACATGAACAATTACAAGCAGATTTTGGGCAATGACTAAGAAAGGCATCAAAAGGGGAGAAAAGGAAGGTGCAGCTAAAGAGGAGTGACTCCCCTCCACTAATCCCTGCTCTTCCATATCCTCTTGCCTTTAAATATATTCCACTGGCATGCATGTAAATTTTTTTTTTTGTTGTGTAGCCGCTGCTTTTTTGGCTGCGGGCCCCATCTGTCGGCCAGCTGCTAGATGTTTGTAAGGAAGTGTGTGTGCATGAGTGAATGCGTGTGTGCTTGTGTATGTGTGAGGTTAAGAAATGAAAACACACAAACTAATGCAAGGAGATTAAATGCTATTGGATGGGAATGTTTGTTGGTTTATGAATATGCATAATAGGGGAGAGAGTTTTAAAGGATGCAAAAAGGAGAGCGCAGATAGAGTTGGCAGGTGGTAGAGGAAGCGGGAAAAAATTGCAAAAGAGGAGGACAAAGTAAAAAAGGTTTAACAGAGGGAAGATGATTTAAACATAGATGGAACCAGAAGAACCATCTCAAGATGTTGAGGAACAGCATAGAAGACACTTCAGTGAGGGAAGAGGAGAACAAAAAATGGTGGACATCTATCTATCTATTCATAATGATGCCAGAGCGGGCACATGTGACCTCAGGGAACATGTTTCTTTTTTTGCCATTCTAAAATAAAGTGTAATTGCACATCCACCACAGTAGGTGGCAGTAGCGCACATTGTCAGAAAGTGTACATTTACATACTGTACAGCTAGTGCTGTTTGAAAGCGCTCACATGAATCAAGATGGCTTGACTTGCTCATCTCCTCTATAGTCGTGTACTTGCAACAATTTTAAAGACAAATGATACATGGCTGAGAGTTGGGGGGGGGCACAAAATATTTTCCTAAAGGGAAACAGAAAGAGACTTAGGATAAGAGGTAGCAGTTTTTACCATACAGCCTCTTGCAAAATAATAATAATAATAATAATAATTAAATGTTGAAACAGGAACATGCCTGCAACCAAAGAGAGGGTTGGGGGGAAAAGTGTAGCTGAAAAATAAAAATAATAAAATAAAATAAATTGGAGATATTGAAGGACATATGAATTGATGGACGGATAGAGAACAACGAATTAATGAATGAGTGGAAAGCTTGACATATTGCATAAATGGGTGGATGGTGGTTGGATGTTGAATGGACAGATGTTCTGTCCAAATGAACAGACTTTGGACAAATCCACAAAGGATGATGATGTTAAACTAGTAGCATCCATTCATCAATTTTCTACTGCTGATCATGTTAGGGGTGAACTGGAAGCTAATTAAAACTATTTTTTGTGAAACAACGGTAATGAATATTTACAAATATATCGCATGTTTTAGTGACATTGTGTGTATGTGGATCAGTTTAGGCTCTGTTATAGCATTGGGACGTCCATTAAAGTAGGTCACTCTCAAAGATAATCACACAAACGCACCGTCCTTTCTCTCTCTCTCAGTGGGTTGATAAATCTGTTGGGGGTGATTCTTTCTTTCATTTGTTTGTTCCTTTGTTGTTGCTGTAGACATTCGTGGACAGGGTATGTGCGTGTGTGCGGGGTCCTATTTACGGGGACAAAGCCCTCAGTGACCCAATAAAGATACGGAAATCAGAGTGTTGCATTGTTAGTGGCTCTGCTACTTTCATCTGCACATTCTGTTTAGCTCAGCCAATAGAAACAGCTCTGCTATACTATCTCACAATTTATATACTGTATTTCTAAATTACCCGCGACATAAAATAAGCAAAAATATACTTGTGCGTCTTCATACCGAATTAGACAGATGATGTCCATTTTGAGGGTTTTGTGCAGTTTTGTCCATATGCAATGCAATGTGATCTAATGTAATGCAAAATGTTGGAAATACGTGGTAAATTGGTAGGATGTGAATTTTCACAATTATCCCCGCATTTGCAAATTTCAACATACAGTAACGCAGTTCACCACCAAGCTCTGACGTATCAAAGGAGCAATATTACTCGCAGATGTTTCTCTCAAATTCCCTTTGTATGTTTCCTCATTGGAAACATTTTTTTGAATTCTGGACTTTCAGGCTTGCTTTCATTTCTGATCTCCCACGAGAGTTGCTTAAATGAATGAAGTCAGAAATCCATCAGCATTGCCAGTTTATCTGCTAAAATGGATAACCCTATGGGTGCACTGATTTGGCACTGCTACTACAGTCATTTTATTCCAGTTTCCTTGCTTTTATCCTGCTTCCCTTTCACTTAATTCAAATCCCCTGACAAGCAGGAGGCCGCCCTAATTGAAGGAATATTAGAAACTATTATTCCTAATTAAACATCACAGTACACGCTGTCAGAGCAGGACAGGCAGAGAGATTTAAGATGTGCTAAACCTCTGGCACACTAACAAAGTCTTTTGGCAGAGGGAGATGAGGGATTCTTCCATTTTGCCAAGCAGACGCATAGGCACATCCGATCTCTGCCAGGTTTCAACTGTAAAAGGTGTGACTGCTTGCATTTGTGTGTCTGAGTGAATTTAGTTGCTAAAACACTCACACGCGCAAACATGTTTTTTCTTCACTGTGTCTTCCTGATTAAAAAATTAAAAAGTAAACTTTTACTATTATTATACTGGATTGAACATTTACCACGCATGTGTGCAGTGAAACTTCGAAAATCTTTTGTGCGACTCGAGTTCAACTTTTCACAATGGTCATCAAAAATCTAAATAGAAGTTAACAGCTGATTATCATAAGACACACCATTTTTTTTAATCAACCTAATCTTCAGTAAAGTTATGAGAGAGCATGCCTAGCAGGAGTCTAACCCGTAACTTGAAATGCATACTGTATGTATACAGTACATTAATATTCTAAATGGGAGCAGCAAAATGGAGTCGTGGTTAGCACGCCCTTGGTTCAACTCTCTGCTTTCTATGTGGACTTTACGGTAGATGTTCTTCCAGTGTATTCATTGGTTATCTCCAGATACTCTGACTTCCTCCCACAATACAGAAAACATGAATGTTAAATGAATGATTCATTGAAGATGATGATGAACAAGCTGACAAGACAAGAAGGCACACCTGGACAACACGAGTGACCGGAGGGGGCCGGAATGAACAACAGGTAGATAAAATGAAATAAAAGATCGAATCAAAGCAAAGTCAACAAAAACACTGATGATAACAAATAACAATTGTGGAGATACACTAATATTCTATTTACCAGTTTGCGTCATTGCTAATTTCACCCTCATTTAATGACACATTGAAAAAAAGTTCATTACAGCAGATTTGAATATGGGAATTTACAAAGAAAAGTTAGACGTGTAATCACTCCATGAACGCCAACTTGAATACAGCAGGCTAAAAATGCTTTTCCCAGAGTGTGATGTAATGCTATGCCTTTTCTGTGCAATAACTACACTGACACCGTTGTTGCTCCACATCGTCCCTCTGTCGCAGCATGATGCCCCCTTGGTGTCTTCAAGTTTGTGTTTACTGGTGCTTTATAGCCTTCTACCTTCTGTCAGACACATTAAACACATACTGGATCATCCCACATAGCGGCAATAATACACCATAACCCACTGCTACACATTGCACATATCAAATTAGAAGTGGGCTTCATTGTTAGTCCACGCTATTGTCACTTCTGCCCATGCCGGGCAAAAATGCACAATAACAACAACAATGGAAACTATTTCATAGGATTATGAGAAAATATTGGTGCCTAAATCACATCATTACTGGTTCACGTTCACACTAAAGTTGTTTCCAACTTCATGTGAAACACACCTTTTCACCCCCAAGCTGTCAATTTAATCGAGCTTATCATTCTTTTTCTACCTTTGCTAGCTGTCATTTAAAAATAGATGTGTACCAATTAACAGTGATCAGTAGTATGGCTAACAAGCAGCAGGAGACCTCCAGAAAAGACAGCGAGGAGCCTCAGTGCAAAGACACATTCCTTCACACTCCTCTGCCACATGTGTGAAAATAACTTGATATCAACCCGGTGGTTTAAGGTGAAGGCTGAACAGTGTTTGGTAAGAGCAAGCCGCTGACCTTGGACCTCAGTTATTACAAACATTTGCCCTTGTACAGAAATCAAATCTGATTCTGCCAATGATACAGAGAAAAACAAAAATAGAGGAGAGGACAAAGGAATTATTTATGTACTACCAGCATACACTGTAAAAAACAAAAACGTAAAAAAAGTAAATTTCTGGCAGCTGGGGTGCCAAAAAAATACATAATAATTCGTACTTACTTCTCATGAAAATATATTTTTTTCCATAATTAAAAGACAATATGCAGTTTTTAACAAGATTTTGCCCTATTTTTAGGTTGTTTTTAATGTTTAGTACATTTTAAAACAATTAAATTAGCTAGAAATATAGTAGGTAAACGTTGTATTACGAATAGCAATGCTTAAAATTACAGAACTATGCTGTTATTACTTGTTTTGTAATTACATGATTTTATGGAAAGATGTTTTATAACAATTTGTGTTTGATGTCATATAACAGTTCTTCAGTTTGACTACTTATTCACCTTCGGATAACATAGCATCAGGAATTCAGGGGATACTTTGACAGGTTGACTAATGCGGTTGAACCCACAACCTCAGGGATACTAGTCAACCACTCTACCATTGAGCAACGCAACCTGATCATGTTACATGAAATGTATGCTTAGTTGGTAGTGCTGCGCCAAAGTAGTGGCAGCATCCGTAAATCCAATTATTTGCTTTGCATATTAGTCACCCTGTCAAGTTTTCCCCTTTCCCTATACCTCATTAGATGTCCTTTCAAAACAAATGTTAATACAATGTCAACGAATGTTATCATCTAGGACATTACATTAATTATAACTATTTTCAATTAAAAAATAAAAAATAAAAAACTCAATCAACAAATAATTTATCGTAAAAATACACATTTTTACTATTTAATTTCTCAGTAATTTTAAATGTTTCCTCACTCCTTTTTTCACAGTTTTAAAGTTGCATTTTACAGTTTATTCCCTTAAATAACAAACAAATATTTGTTCAATTAGGATTCATTTTTAAACATATTTTAACAATAAATATATGTATTTCTGATGTGTTTTTTGGGTAAAAGAACGGAAATATTGTGTGTTTTCACAGTTACAGTGATTTCGTGTTAGTTTACATTCAGTAAATACGATCACAGTATATTTTTGAAAATTACATGATATTTAAAAAATATAGGAAAAATCTGCAAACTAAAATAAAACAAACACCGAAATTCTGTTATTTTAGGAATTTTTTTTATTAAGTTTTTTTTGCAATGTAGACTGTGGTGTTCCTTGTTTAATGTGTACATGCTGCCGTCAGGAGACATGGAATGGATCGGTGTGGGTCTGGGGAGTGGGTGGCAGTCAAGAAAGTGGGAGTGGAGCATTGGCAGGGATGGCATTTGGGGTTCTTTGGGGGGGGTTTTGTCAGGTGTTTTTGGTTGATTTTTTATTGCAAAATAGTTTTTTAGAACTGTATAGCAGTTTGTATGATAAGGGGATAAACACATGTTTTTGAGTTAAGTTGCCTTTATAACACTACTGATATTTCGGTCAGATAATAAGTACGAATCAACGTGAAAGTTTGCAATGGGTTTTGGGTTGTAGTACAACTTTATAAGAGCATGTCCATATGCAACGTTTGCAAAATTGACTGCAGCGACAACAAAGTTGAGCATTTGGCTTTCACACTTTTAAAATTAAATTAACGCTTGCTTACTCAATTTGCTGTTTTCTTTTTTTTTTCTCTCACTTTGTTGAACACATTTAAACAGAAACTTCTCATATGGATCTGCAATTTGTCTCAATTTTACACCCACCAAAAACATTACCTCTGCTCCCTTTTACTTACTCTCTCACATGCACGCACATGCACACACGCACATGCTCACACATTTGAAGTGACCCCTCTCGCCAACGAGCCAATTATCCAGTCTGCTTTTTTTTTCAACAGTGTGTTGTATTAGTGGTGGGCTGTGTGTTTAAACAGAACTAATAGTTGGAAGGTTAATTAATGATGCAGCAGTAAGCAGTCTGTAATCAGTGGTCGCAATGACCTAAGGCTGCAATTATTCACTGTATTAGTAAAATGGAGAAAGCCTCTAAAATTCATTTTTAGCTTTCAATTACAGCAGCACTAACCACTTAGTTGGGCTACATACTAGGAAATTGAATATGCTCTCTTATGCTCATCTTCTCTTTTAAATTCCAATTTCTCTTACTCAAAAGGAATATTATAAATCAACAAAATCATCTCTAATTTTGTATGAACTGGACTTTACAATAGGTGGGTTTCTATCCACCTATTTTTATTAGAATTTTCAAGAATTGCGAAAAAGAAACTGAATGGAAACGCCAGAAATTCAAAAAAAGGCCCAAAATTCGCAAAAAAAGTTTTTACGCTGGGAGGGGGTGGTTTTTTAAGCGTATCGAAAAAAGGAAAATGCGCATTTTAGCGATGGAAACAGATTTTGCAAATAGACCGGATATACGTCGCACGTTTTGACCGATACAACGTCACACGAACGTTTGTAGTCACAATAAATGGCGGATGATAAAGTAAGATATGTTTGGGGAGATGAAGAAACACGATTCTTTTTATAATTAATTAAAGAAAAAAAGCATTAATGCAATTTTAGATGGCTTTATTAACATCAGCTCTCAATGTGACGACACACTTCACTTCCGTTCAGTCCGTCAAAACAAACATTCCCACCTGGAACTCCCCATTATCCCAAATTTCCGTCACCAGAACGTCATCTCGCGGCGCATATTCGCAAAAGGTGAGCGGATGGAAACGGGTATAAGTCACATGTCCGTTTTGCGCATTTTCACAAAATTTGCATAAAAATTTCGAAACATTTGGATGGAACCCTGACTAATGTTGTGTCTAAAATACATATCGGGCACCATCTGCATGATCTCAACCTCCTGCTCTTAATGCAGTGTCACCACTGTGGGAATGCAAAATTGAATGCATATGTAGAAATTTCACACTGCAATTGAAGCAATTAACAGAGAAATTGTCACTACATCAGCCCGTCATTGACGGATGCCCACCTTTCGGCAAGAGCTTTATGATGCAAAGCCTCATAAAAACACCCACTGAGAAGGGTTTTCTGTACTGACCCCGATCGACGGCCGTAAACCTGCTTCAGTCAGTGCTCAGTCCATGTATTTCATGTCCATGTAACATTTAAAGGGGAAGTCAACCTTAAACATTTCTTTACAATAATATGTTATATGTGACCTCACTAGTCCAAACATGACATTCTGATTAATATTATATTTGTGGAATATGAGTTATAAAGCAAAATCCAGCCCTTTCTATCCATTCCACGGAGCTGCCATTTCGCCACTTGCTGTCGTGTGAAAATGACATCGCAGTTGCTCAGATCTCAGGTAACAACCAATCACATCTCAGCTTCAGAAAACAGGTGAGCTGTGATTGGTCGTTGCCTGAGCACTGAGCAACTGCGATGTGGACAGTAAGCGACAAAATGGCCGCTCCCTGAGATGGATAAAAAAGGAATGGATTTTGCTTCATAACTCATAATCCACAAATGTAATGTGACTGGGAAGTCAATTTGACTCAAAAAGTGGCAAAATGGTCTCCTTCTGATATTGATGAAAACGTCTGGATTTTGCTGCTTAACTCGTATTACACTAACACAATATTAACCAGAGAACCGTATTAAGACTAGTTGGGCTGTTTGGAACATATTATTGTCAAAACTTGTTTTTGGTTGACTTCCGCTTTAAGGTCGTGATAAAATGAAATTCCTTCAGGTGTTCCACAAGATTTTAATGTTGCTGTTGCATCTCACAGTGTTCACTTATTAACTCCATAAATTAGAATGAAATGAATAGTTAAATATGAAAATATGACAGGGATGTGCGTTTGACGTTTGCTCACATTGACAAGAGACATCTGCTCTGGCCTGTGGAGAGCACAAGCTCTGTATGTGTGTGTCTGTGTTTTCATTGGGATTGTTGCACAGAAAACTTCTCATTTACATGCATTGCCGAGAAATTAAAAGACAGCCTTGCATGTGTGTACTGTGCGTGCGTGGCGTGCGTATTGCGGCTTCTGTCACAGGATAGGATGAAAGGATGAGGAAGTCTCGGGAGTAAATGGATGAGCAGCCAGCAGCTGATGGTATGAGAGGGACAAAGCTCAACTCGCTGCACTCAGCAGCAGCAGCAGCAGCAGCAGCAGCAGCAGCACGTGGTCTGATTAAAAAACACATTCTTTGGTCTAATATTTTAATGAAATATTAACGCCACTAAGTGTAATTAAATGAAAATGAGAGCCAGAGTAGACATTTGCGGCCCTGTTGAAATAACCTAATGAGGATAGCATACCACCTAATTAATAACAATGTATGAGATTAGCAGTGCTGTCAAACACTCAGTCACATTCAGAGTGAGCATGTACAAAATATTCACAAAGGTTCCAAAACACAGTAAGATTAAACTTAAACATTTATTACAGTCTCTACATTAATCAATTTTATGCGGAGAAATATTACCTGTAGGATAGCTGAGTTGACTCCAGACAGAGTGGACATACACGTACAGTATTATGTGGAGACAGACAACTATTCACATTAACCTCCACACTGTCACTGAGTCAGAACTAAGACCATGCAGTCTGCTTGAAAGTCAGGAGAATGAACCACAACTGTCAGGGTCTGCTGCAAACCAAGGTTTTACTTATTTTTGTCTATGTGCATGGAAAATAATGATACCTTGAAACAACTTTAAATATTATACTCAAATTACCCTTTATTCAAAACCTTGAATTTTTATTTGATCCTATTTAAAAGTTTTACTATTGGCGTTGCCCAAAATTGTTAATAACACAAAGTAAAAAATAAATTATAAATACCACAGACTCTTTTGAATATTGTTTGTTCCATGACTTCTTTCTCACTTCCAATTTTTCCCTTTTTTCTTTACCTCCTACCTGCGTGTAAATCTTTTTCCATCCTGGCTCACTTGACCCAAATTAAAAACCTTGAAAATCTTTCATTTGAAGCAGAAATGCTACTTAAATTAAAGTATTGCTTTTGTTTTGGTTTGAGGAGTAAAGTTGCTTTCTGTTAAAGGGGAATTCAACCTTAAACATTTCTTGACAATAATATGTTAGAACTTATATGTGACCTCACTAGTCTAAACTTGACATTCTGATGAATGTTTAATTTGTGAAATATGAGTTATGCAGCAAAATCCGTTTTCATCCATCTCAGTAGGCGGCCATTTTGCCACTTGCTGTCGACTGAAAATGACGTCACAGTTACTCAGGGCTCAGACAACGACGAATCACAGCTCACCTGTTTTCTGAAGCTGAGCTGTGGTTGGTTGGAAAATGAGGCCCTGTTCACACAGAAGCAAAGATGTTCCTCAAAAAAAATCTTGTACACACAGAAACGTTTCAAGACATGCGTGCGCCCAAAAGACGATGCCGAGGACGTTAAACGGCTATAATGTTAATGCCAAGTCTGGAGTGGCGCTGTAGCGCGGCCTCAGGGAGTAAAAGGAAAGTATAGAAGAAGAATCAGTGAAGAAGACAAACTAGTGATCGGAATATATTACTGGATAGCCAATAGACTTTTGAAGCCGCGAGCCCGCCATATTACTCCTCCCAAGAAACGTTTCTTGGCATACAATCCTATACATTTACAGTATCGAAATTGGGGAACATTTGAGACAGTACTTAGTAGAAACAGTATGATTTATGATGTTTTAAATTTGTTAAACATAAACAAGAGGACTTCAAACATTTTACAACTTGCCCAAATACATGTATAAATGATATACTTAATGACGTTTACAGGAGGAAACTTGTATTTTTTTTATTAAAGAATTATAACTAATTCAACAAAAGAGGCCTCTGCCAAATCTAATATTGGGGTCTAAGGAACTGAGAGATCAAAGAAAAAGGGGGTCTTCAAAACAGCACATACTGTCCACCACCCCCGGTCTATAGGCCTATACTATTCTACGAGCTGTATATGTCTAATCTGTACGTATACATATCGTTTATACGGTAGTCTGCTCACGAGATGGGAGGAGTAAGATGGCCGCCCTGTCGCTTCAACGGCTTGCCCGGGCATGTATGGGCTATCGGCTATCCAGTAGTATATACAGATCAGTGAGACGAACACAGTAGAAATGACAATCTGGTGATTCAAGTACAACAACATCACGCTAAATATTTTGCTGTATAAGATAGGGAGGTTGCGCAAAACAAATACGACACGGCTATCCGCCATTGTTGACAGACTGGTGGTTTGCGCGCAGTCACGCGAGAATTAGAGCACACGTCGTCATTGAGCTACGACCACTACGTCATCACCGGAGAAGTATCTTGTATATGCTGCCCACATTGGAACGTACGGGACGCGTTTTGAAATCTTACCACTCTGAAGCCCGGTTACCAAAGTTACAAACGTTTCAAGCTCTGAAACGGCGCCGCCGTGTGGACGAACTGCCCAAACGGCAAGAAACTTGTGCGAATACATCGGGCTTTGGTGTGGACGGGGCCTGAGACCTGAGCAAAAGTGATGTCAGATTACCTCGACAGCAAGTGGCAAAATGGAAGCCTTCTGATATTGATAAACACTGCTGGATTTTGCTGCTTAACTCATATTCCACTAGTGCGATATTAACCAGAATATTGTATTTAGACTAGTGGTTCTGCATAGAACATATTATTGTCAATAGTTTTTGGGGGGGTTGACTTCCCCCTTTAGTGAACAGTGAACAGAGCAGGTGTGAACTGGAACCATGAATTTCAATTAAACTAATGTAAACACAGACTACTAAATGATGAAATTAACTAACATCAAGCATTGACAAATGAATTAAAAGCATGCTCAGTCATTTTTAACCCATTTAATGGTACAACTTAGGTCAATGACACAGTCGCACACGCATGCGCACACACATATTTTTGGTGGAGGTAACAATCAAAAGGAGAATTAAGCTGTTGCGTTGGCCTGGTTTTACAACATTATCACAATGAAAGAGTGACAATGTTGTCCTTTCAATTACCATTAGTTATCTGTGGCTTTCTGCTTCTTGTCTTTTGATTGTTCTGTAATCATCATTATCATGTATATGCTGATTAGTCATATCAGCAATTAATTTTATCTCTCTAGTATTGTAACAACTTGTCCTAAGCCCCTCCTGAGTATCATTTTATCTGTGTTGAGTCGTTTACTGTCTTCGCTTGTAATTATTATGTCAGTGGCTGACAAATGAATGAATGAAGGCGCCACTGATACGTCTAATTATGAACCATGCTGAACTGACCACTGGACAGATTGAAGTAGCTCAGCTCTGTAAATAAAGCTCACAGTTGTCAAGGTCAAGGCGGTTTGGAACAACACATTTTCAAATTAAAGTCTTGTTTTTTTTTTAGAAAATGCTTCAATTGGGTAAGGGCTGTAAGAGGAAACGCCAGGACAAGAAATTGTTTCATTTGTGTCCAAATGAAGCTGAGGTGTTTGTTTTTTACTTTTTGCCTCCAACTAACTACTTACAAATCATCCACCTTGTTTGTCCTCGTAAAGAAGAATGTAAATGTTTCTTTCTTTCTTTTTATTGGTGGGAACAGCCGATTCCGCCTGGCGACTGGCTGGTGATGGATGATGATTGGCTGGCCGGATCAGGGTCTTCTGTGTATTTCTATACATCATCTCTCTCCCTCTTTGCCCCTGACGATCTGCACCTGTGTCGCCTTGGTTTTCCCGAAAATACCTCTGATTAATGTCCAGAGCCGGAGGGGGGAGCAGAGCGGGGAGAAGCGGTGGTATTAATTACACCAAGCACAACACGCCATCCCTGTCATACGAGCAGGTATAGAGATACAACGAGAAGTACGGTTCCCCCAAAAAATATTTGGGAAAGCTGTTGTGATGTGTGACGAGAAAGACCAAAAATGTTAAATATAAATGGAAACAAACAGGATAAAGAATATTGAATCTAAGTTTGAAAAAAAAAAAAAAGCCAGAAGGGAAATAATGTGGTTTGAGACGTGAGAGAAAGAAAGATAGCAAAATAAATTAGATTAATATAAAATTTTGTAATAAAAAAAAAACAGCTATAATGTTGATATATGATGCTACTTGCAATCACGCTTGTTTTTCCTACCTGCTAATAATAAAAGCTGCTGCTTCTGCTCATATAAATCAGCCTTATTGTAAATCCACATGCGCAAGCTGTGCGTTGGGAAAATTCTAGTGTAGCATTTGTTTTTGCCTCATTTGATAACACAAGCACACATGTACTGTAAGTTTACCAAGCAAAAGATGAAGACACCGGATTTCATTCTCGTGCAATAAACATTAGACCAATTTGAAAAGCATTTATTGTTTTATAGATTCAGGATTCGTATGACAATGAAATGCACTAACTAGCAAAAAGTAACCTCGTCAATTTAGCATGCAATGGTTGACGCATGGACTGACCAATGGCGTTGTATTTCATCCCTGCTGACCCTGTGCCTTGTTGATTGTGTGACATAAGGAACCAAAAACTGCTGCCGTTTGCATTGAGTCACATGTAGAGAAGCAAAGCACCAGGAAGGTAAGAATCCCGATTACGCTGTCAGAAATTAGTACAATAAAACATTTTAGAGGAAAAGAGGACATTGTAAACATCTTATTGAAAAAGGTGGATGGATGGATGAAAACGAAAAGGTAAAGCCGTATCGCATACGGCTTAAATTATTAGGAATGCAAATATAGAGACGCATTAAAGTCTTGCACGAAGGCATGCTGCACCTAGCAGCCTCAGATGACAGGAAAGGCACAACACATATTTTTCAGATGCATTATTTAAAAATGCAAATAGATGCAATTACACTCGACTTGTTTATCAGCGGTTATTAGCAGTAGTTTGGCGTCGCCACTCTGAAGAGCAGCCATATTTCAAAGTGTTTGCCGCTGGCCTCTTGCTACGCAGATAACGGCTTCTCCCTTGCAGATGTAATTACAAAATCATTTCTAGAAAACAGCGCTACTATTAAGAATATACCCCTCGCTACTACCACGTCATCAGTAACGTACACGGATATACATTATGCATATTGTGGAGCTAGAAACATGATTTCTTGGTATCAGCCCGATACCGATACTTGGCATTTGTACTCGCCCATCCCTACTATTTTTGCTGTACACTAAATCAGGAGTCGGCCACCCAAAAAGTTGAAAGAGTCATAACAAAAAACAAATCTGTCTGGAGCTGAAAAAAAAGAAGCTTTATAAGCCTTATAATTAAAGCAACACTTATCAACACTATCAAAATGATTAAATTTTTATTTCCCTGCAGCGCATTCTGAAAAGAATAACGCACCACTACCCTGACTACTCTGCTGTATGATGCCGTTTTAAGTTTAACTTCCATTACAACAAGAATGTAGTATTTCATTGCATTAATTACATTCTAGAAATACAGTAAAGAAATTAGATTAGAAAAAACAACAACAAAATGAAACATGCATAATAGGCCTCTAATTTCAGACCTCTCCATGGAAATAATATGTTCCATTTACAAGTATAACCTTCAGCACAGCCTCATATGAAAATTGAAAATGCTCCAGGCAACCACAAGGGCGGTGCTAAAAAGCCACAGGTTGCTGACCCCTGCACTAAATATATCAACATGCACAATTCAAGACTGGTCTTGCAAGCATACTCATTTTGCTCACAAACAAAACAACAAAATTATATAACATAAAATGGATCCTACAATATTCTGAATTCTCATAGAATAAGCTCATCGTTATTGCTACATTAAAATATATGTTGATCCTCCAACACCTGTGTACCCGTCAGTCTGTCAGTATGTAATTGTGACAAACACATCCCAAACTTGAAAGATGGCATCTGCCTGCACATACTGAACATATCAGCACCCCCCCCCCCACACACACACACACACACTCACACACACACCTGCATGTTAAAATGCATATGCAGCACGTGAACATATGTACAGTACATACCATGCATATGAGAGCACACATGCATGTATGGTGCATATTGCATATGGACAAACAAAAGGAACCACATGCTCCTTCCAGGGAGAAATTACAGTGCAGATGTGTGTGTTGAATGCACAGGATGTGACTCCATACATGAGTGGTTGTCATGGCGTTTGGATGGCAGATGGATGACTGTGGTCTAGGCTTCATTCCAGAAGTTAACACACACACACACACATGCACGTAGACACACACACTGCTTTAGACACTCTTCATTTACTAATAATTGTATTTTAATTCCGTTTGGCAGAGAGCACCACAAGGCTTCAAACAATGGCAATAATTAGTCTATCAGAGAAAAGGTAAGACAAAAGTGTGGATCTACAAGATAGATAGATAGATAGATAGATAGACAGACAGACAAACAGACAGACAGGCAGGCAGACAGAAAACTATAGCTAAAATAGCTCTATCTATCTATCTATCTATCTATCTATCTATCTATCTATCTATCTATCTATCTATCTATCTATCTATGCATCATTTAAATTCAACTCAATTCAATTCAGTGCAATTCCCATCTTTCTGGCCAACATAAATTTGTGCCAGATATTGATGATATCTATTGTGACATATTCCTTAAAAAAACAAAATAGTGCTTGTTCAAAGAATTAGTCAAAATTGTAAATATATAACCCAAAGGACACCAGGTTCGCTGTGCAGTCGTTCGAATAATCATTTTTGTGATCCAATTTTCGTTCAGTAAATAAAATAAATTTTGGGGCTTAAAAGAAGTGACACTTTTTCAATATACTGTATAAGGCAGTTATTGTTGATTTGCATACATAGTGCCTGACACCAAATAAATCCAATTGTTCCGAACTTCTACTTTAATTAAGTTATAAAGAGCCCAGCAGGTTTCCCTTTCAAAATGTCAAAATGGCCTGAACCTGAAAGTCAAACGTAGCTTTGAGCAGATCTGTTTTTTCTTTTTCTTTCTAAGTATTTTCCCACAATAAAACAAACCATTAGCAAAAACCTGCCCCGTAAAAGTCAAAACTAATTAGAGTTTATACAATGAATTGGGCTCCTCTTTATTCGGCTCAGTCACTGATGATTTGTTCAACATTTTGGCTAAAGTTAACAGACTGGGTAGTTCAAGCATAATGAAGTACAATACTGCCATTATCCATGTGCCTCAGATTGGCTGCTAAAACCCAATGCATGTTTCTGCTTTCTATACATATTGCTCATATGTGCATCTGTATGCAAATTTGTGTGTGCTGATGTTGTTCTAGGATTGGCTGCCACATTTGACTGCTCCTCTGTGATTGGTGAGCATCTTCTCTAAATTGATGACGTGTGCAGAAAAATCTGACATAAATGTGCTTCACCATTTCTTGTTTTTTATAATAATATATATTTGGCTCCATATGTAACACAGAAAAGAAAACACAAAATTCTTTTGAACAAATGAACAAAAATGAATAACTGAAAAAAGGAATACGCTGAAGCACCAGGCTTATTATTGCCTATGGTATACAGTCCCATTCTAGGTGACTAAATAAATAAAAACTACGCCCACATTATAATTCCAAAATGTTTACGTTATCAATGGCACCATAAGCATGAATTGTTTTACATTTTAAATTTTTCTTAAACCCCAACAGAGAAGTACACAACTTCAACCCATCAATCAAGTCACACATAAATAAACCCTGAAATTATAGCCTTCTTCTACTTCAATGAAATTCTGAACAGGTAGGATCGTTAATACACAAAAATTTCTAATGTCTTCAAATACATGATATCCATATTTTTTTTATTTTCAGATCTTATAATGATTAGTTTAAGCCAACCTCACTGATTATTCTAATCTTTTTTTTCTGTCATTTCATAATTGGATCTATATTTGTTTTATATACATTTCCTCAAACTTCAGCACAGAAGAACATTGGAGAAACACAGGAGAAGAGTATTTCAATAAGTTTTATATCACAGTTGAGTGGCATACCACCAAACAGCATTTTTTTTCTCATTGAATGAAAACTTATGACAATCAAGCCATTTTTAACATGATCAATTCCCTTTCTAAAGTTTTAATGAGTTGTTTCATTATATCCCCTGAACAAAAGTGACAGTGAAAATTTCATTTCAATCAATTTCAGTATAAATAGCTTAAGTCCCAATACCGAACCCTGTGAAATACCATAGGTTAAACCTCTCAGGTGTGATTCAGTATTATTTATTTTTACATATTGAAACTTATGGTTAAATAACTGTTTAACAATTTAGGTGCAACACCCCTCATGCCATGTTGTTCACATTTCTACAGGAGTAAAGAGTAACCAATGGAATCAATGCTTTACATGACAATTCTATAAATACATCCAGAGCATGTTTTTTTTTTTTAATCTATTGCTGTAGCTTTATTTTTGACAAATTCCATCACTGCCAAAGCCGTTGATCGCTTGTTTCTGAAGCCATAGTAGTGGACATTTAATAAATCGTATTTTTCAACAAGTCATCTTTCTACACACACACACAAAAGTATTTTAGAAAATTAAGGTAACAAGGCAGCAGGTCTATAATTTGTCACAATATGGTTTTCCCCATTTGCCAATTTGTTTAAAAAAAAAAAAACTTTGTCTTTGTGTGAGTACAGTACAGTATGTGTATATGCGTATACAAGTGTGTGATTGTGGTAGGGAGTCCTTTCACAGCAGTCGGGCCAGATGTTTGTAGTGAACACCCCCCTCCTTGTGGTTTTGCTCCTCTCCCCTTGCTCATACATAACCTCATCACTTCATCTCTCCTGTGATTCATTTGGATTTTTATTCTCGCTCATTCCTGCTTCGAGTATTCATGTTCTGCCCGTGCTGGCGCGGGTTTTTCTTTCTGTAATTTGGCTTCCTCCCACATTCTAAAAACGCGCATGTTCAATTAATTGAAGACTCTAATTTGCCCTTAGATGTGAATGTGAGTGTGAATCATCATTTTCCTAGATAGCCCTGCAATTGACTGGCAAAAAAACAGCTGGGATAGGCTTGACCTCACCCGTGGCCCTGATAATTATAAGCGGTATCGAAAATGAATACAGTAGATGGACGCACAATAACAAACATTAAATGTATACAGGAAGGAGGAATATCAATGATTCATTAAACGGGAAGTCAACCCAAAAATGTTCTTTACAATAAAATGTTCTATGCAGCCCCATTAGTTAAAACACGGTATGATTAATATTGTGTTTGTGAAATATGATTAAAGCAGCAAAATCAATCCATTTTTACCTATCTCAGGCGGCGGCATTTTGCCACTTACTGTCGACTGAAAATGACATCATAGTTGCTCAGGTAACGACCAATCCAACTTACGAATGTCACGTGACCAAAATCAGAAAACAGGTGCTGACCAAAATCAGAAAACAGGTGGTCGTGAGTGAGCAACTGCAATGTCATTTTCAGTCAACAGCAAGTGGCCAAATGGCCGCCCGCTGAGATGGATAAAAATGGCTGGATTTTGCTGCTTCCACAAATGCAGTATTTATTAGAATGCCATGTTTCGACTAGTGGGGGCACATACAACATATTGATATTGTTAAGAAGGTTGGGGGGGTTGACTTCCCCTTTAAAGTCCTGATAATACAAATTTATGATGAATAAATAAAATTCTTAATTTTCGTAAGCATCATTTTGTGACTTCAAGTAAAACACAGGACTAAAACATTGACACAAAACGTTCTGTATCACTGGAATCAGAAAATCCGCGTACAATTCAGTGAATATTGGAAATTATAACACAGCAAGAGTGAAAATATTTTGCATAGTGGGTGGTACGCTGAAAGCTACTTTCCCATGTGAAAATGACAACACACGTGTTATTTTGAATGAAACACTTGTAGTACCATATCAATCAGTCTAATCTTATTAACGTGTTCTATGAAAATGTTTTACATAACTTATCATCCAAGTGTTTGGATGATGACGAGAGAGGAAATTTAGCAGCAGACAGAATGAAAGACAGTGAGACTTAGACAGACAGAGGTCACAAGGGGTCAGAGGGAAATCTGAACCATCAGGTCTGCACTCCTTAAAATTCCTCCTAAAATATTTACTGGTTGTCCTGACGACTGGCATCGTTCTTGTCCCAACACCGTAAGATTTGGATTTCCCCATCTGGAAAAATGGGCTGTGATGAATAAGCGTATCAGATTCACATCCGACTGCTGGTGACGCAATTTTTTTTCTTTCGTTTTTCCTTTTGTCTGTAGCGGAAACGTTGATCTTTCAAAGGAGCATGGCGAGATCATGTCTGAATGAATGTTTGTCGTCAAGTTGCATGATTTATAGAGCCTATTAAACTTTCAGAACCTGCAGTATTAAAACAACGGTATCGAAGATAATACAAGACAATCAAATACTTTTGATTCAACATGGTAACGAATAACAGAATACTTAACATTAAAAATTTCCAATTTATTAATCATTTTCTTGTTTTTAAATTTCTTTACATGATAGTCAGTCAGGATGAAGATATGGATGTATACATTTTTACAATATGTTTGTTAAAATGGTAGTTTTGGCATCAGGGTACATCCCGGTAGGGGGGCATTAGGGAGGGCTAAATTTGATGCTCAATAATCCCACACAATATTAAGCGTTAAAAACAGCCATGGCAGGTAATGAGTCAATTAAACACATAATTTAGTATTAGAAGATTTGAGGGGGAGAGTGTGGGTATTTTTCCATATACGACATTATGCATTTTCTGGTTCCATCTCTTAAATGTGCCTTTTATTCATTGTGCGCCTGTGGTCTGTGTCTCAGAGTGGAGAATGAATTCTCACATATTGATGGAGAGGTGTCAAAGGTTATGCCAAGTTTTGAAAGCAGTCAGCTAACTTCACCGTTTTGTTTTTTTTCTCAAATTCCTTATCTTTATCTTACTACATTCTCACTGGTTCTCTGTGCTGTCTTTTTTTTTTAAATAAACGAAATTTGGGAAATCAATTGGGTTTGAATCTCCATTGGAACATCTCCTTTCGTAGTCCACCCTGTGCTTGTATGGATTTTTTCCAGATGCCTCGGTTTATTCCCACACCTCACTCATGTGAGTGTGAATGGTTAATTGCTGACATCTGAGAACCAGTCTACTATGTAACTTGCCTCTCCCCTAGTTTCTGTCCTGTCCAGTCCTTTTGTTCAGACAGCCCTGTTATGTGTTATTGTCAGGGTCATGTCTTTACTTGTGCCTGTTTCAAGTGAGCTTCTGTCAAAGAAAACTTACAAGCTGTTCCTGCTTTGCTATATTGGGACCATCTGCTGTCTACACTTTACAACACAAACTTTCACTTTCACTTGCACAGAATGCATTAAACCATACATATTTGTCAGTGACGTGCGGTCAGGGCAGGAAAGGTAGGCGCTGCCTACCCCAGGCTGAAAAGAAAGTTTAAACCTTTTTCTTTCATTTCAGAAAGCCTACACTACCTATAGGTTTAAAAGTGTGTGTTCGCGCATACGTAGGCAGTTTCACAGTAAAAAAAAAAAACAGTCCTTTACGCAAATAGGCAGATCGCTACGCAGGCTTTTTACGTCATTTTATTACTCCTATGCGACCGTATGTTCGCACAGTGCATTTGTGTATTGAAAGCACACTTATTGCACAGTACGGTGGTAAGATGATGCCACTCTGGAGAATATAAAACTATTTTCCTTTTTTCTTTTTTTCTTTTTTCTTTTTTTTTTCCCAGGAGAGCTCAGTATTGTTCATTCGATTTGACATCATCATTGCTCTCCTTTTTAAAAAAAAAGAATTAAAAAAAAAAAATAATAAAACTATTTTCACGCCTTTCTTTTGAGGAAAACGTCAACTTTTGAAGGATGGGAGACTAACGCCGCTCCCGGATCTTCAGCAAAGTAAGGAACAGAGAATTATTCGTACTTTTCACAAAGAATGGTACAAAAGGACTTTGTGGATGTGCTTCGATTAACTGGCTGTTTCACTTTATATGATGTTTAGCATTGCTATTGCTAGCTTGATTTTGTGAGAAATTAGGCTGTTTTAATTCTTTCTTTCCGGGCGGGTTTGAAATTGTCCGTTTTTCGTTGTGCGGCAAATGTGAGGCGGAGTGCACTGCAACGTTTACCGTGGATGGCAGACTGCTCACTGGCTGTGACGATGGCCCAGAATTTTAGCTTAGGCCATGTACACACGTAGCAGGGTATTTTTTTTAACGGATATGTCTCTCCTGTGGGTGTAGAAAAAAATAGTGTCCACACCACCACGTTTGTAGAAAAGAAAACATCCACAGCTAACCGCATTAATGCATTTTTAAGTATGTTCATTACAATTCCAGACTTTAAGGTGGCAACAGTTTCACAAATCCTATCCAATCAGAGTACTCCTCCGTCTGGCGACGCCACTTCTACAAATTGGCCCTACAATGAGATGCATGCCAAACCTCTAGGTGGCAGTAGTTAGCCAAATACTGCTCGTCTCTTGACGACACTTTCACCATACGTTACACAAGCACGTACATGAGATTTTTTTTTGTATTAATTAAAAAAAATACTTGTAAACAGTCAGTGAGTACATCATAAATGGAGCATTGAGGAAAACAAAGAAGATTAATAAATAAAAATCTTAAAAAGCTTCACTTTTCACTTTTTTTATGACCAATTACACACAAATTTATAATTGGTGTGTGCGTCTCAATTTGCAACTTCCTGCCTACCCAAACCCCGAGAGCTCACTGCACGTCACTGATATTTGTTGCAGTGATGTTTTTTTCTTTCTTCTGTATGCGTATAAGAGACTGCAGCACCAGCATTTGTTATTTTATTGTAGTCCCAGTTGGTAAATTTGGTGACCAGAATTTCAAATTTTAAAACTGAGACACCACAATTTCACTGAAAATCAAATCCACAAATAAATTCTCAACAGGAACTATTTAGAACACATTTAATTGCTTGTCAGTCTGGTGACTGGTGGTTTCGTTATCGCTAATGCTAAATGCTATCTTGGTTGACAGTTTAACAGCGCTAAACAAGTAAAAGCACTCTCCATTATCGAACCTGTTTCGGTAGATCCCTGCAGCTAGGAAGCTGGCTGTGCCATTTACCTCGCACCGGCCATTGGAAATAAGTCGGCAGAAAAGCTCAGCTTGCATTGGGTCTAATGGCAACAGCAGCAATACGCTAGGACTACATTTCCCATGATTCTTAGCTGAAAGTAGTTCTAATTCCAGTATTACAAAAACACAGCTGTTAGCTAGATGTAGTCAGATTAGTTGTATGAATTGCTACGACAACTGTGTGATTGACATACACATGGCCTGAACAAATGGCATGCTGACTGGACTAAAACAAAAAAGAAAGAAGAAAAACGGGACGTGATGAGACCGGCATAAATAGTGGGACAAAATGATGAGGCTGGTGAAATCCGCCGGCACTCGGGAAACAAGGCTCAAACGGGACTATCCTGGGTCAAATGGGATGTCTGGTCAGCCTACCAACTGGACACTTTTCAAAAAGCGCGCTTGGACCACAAATTGTGTCTTGCTTATCAAACCAGCAGCCATGAATGGGGAGCAAATAACACATTTATCCATCCAATTTCTCTATCAATTATCCTGTTTCAGTATCACAGGTGAACTGAGGTTAATCCCAGCCATGTTAGATAAGAGGTGAGATACACTTACTCTAGGTTTGTCACAAGTCAATCACAGAGACTTAATAATCAAATTCTGTCTATACTGTCTTTCAAATGATTGTTCTAGGAGTCTTAATTAGAGAAGATCCTGTTTTCTTCACCCATCCATTTCCATTTACTGTTTCCTTCTGTGGAAATGTTTCTTGCTCAGCCCTTTTCTCATCTTCCCAATTCTCCATCATTTCATATGAGATGTCAGTGTGTTATTGACAGCTGCAGGTCAAAATGGTAAATGATCTTTCACTTATATAGCGCCTTTTTACCTTAGGTACTTAAAGCACTTTAACCCTGTTTCCTCATTTTACCAACTGATGATGCAACATCAAGAACAACTTGGGGTTCAGTATCTTGCTCAAGGTCACTTTGACGTGGGATCGAACCCACAACCACTAGGGTGGCGGATGACCAGGCTACCACTGAGCCGTGCCACCCAAGGTCATTATTGCAGCAGGTATAGACACATACCTAATGTTATACAAAAGTGAAGTCTTAGAATGTGAGAATGTTGCGATGCACACTTCTTGAACCTCTGTGATTTCAAACAGGTAGAGATTAATGCTTCTACCTGCCACTAGAGACTACTGCGCAAATGCATATTATCAAGCCACATGAAGGGAAACCACTCTCCAAATCGCCATATATGCTGACATCAGCATTTCCATTGTGTGATTAATGCTAAATATGCAGCTCTTAATTGCATTGTTCAAAAACAATTAGCCAGCGTATGTCTTGTGGTCTGAACAAATGTCTTGCTTAAAAGAACAAGGCCTTGTCCAGTCCGACAAAAATGTTAATTGTGCTGCTTTTTCATGAAACACAATTTTAAGTAAATTGAAAGAAAAAGAAAATACATTTTAAAAAATGTATTAATTAAAATAAATAAATTAATTAACTAATTAAAAGATTTCATGAATTTAAAAGCTGACAAAAATTAAAACAAATTTACAAAATGTGAAAAACTGGCTAATTCTAAGGGCCCGTGACGTGACTGACAGGCGCCCGAGAAAATATTATTTTCAATATGGGACCTTCAAACGTGTAATACAAACATGAGCTTTACGAGTGTAAGATATTTAATGGTCAGCAAGATTTCAATTGCATTTACACTAACATGACCCATATCCAAACTGGGTCGTTTAGGAACACCATTTCAGAATTGTGCCATTTGACCAATATTGTGTAACGCCTGCCAAATCTACTAAGTATAAACAATCTGTTGGCGAAAGAGGCCTCATTGTTTTTAGTGATGCAAACCTGCAGTCTTCCATCTGAACACAAGTTAATGGCTGCTTTGCGTGGTCACCGCTGTCCTACTTTAAGGTCTTTTAGCTTCACTGGGCCACCCACCACTCACACACTATCCTGAGTGGTCCACCTTAACAACACTCTGCCTGGCACTCACACAAGCTTTGTTTACTGACAGGATTTGGCAGTCAGCCATCTTGTTTTTGCACATTTACATAAACACCAAATGGTGCCTGTTTCCTTTGTGTGTGCATGTGTGTGCCTCCCTCGCCACTGTTGATGAAAATCGGAGGCAGTTCGAGATTCATTAAAGTGCAGTGGCTCTCTCAGTTTCCTGCAAAAGACTTGACACAAATGCTCACAAGCTGAAAGTTCATTTCCCCATACCTTAATTTAGTTGATTACTAAATTATGCAATGACCCAGCCAACGACATCTAAAGGGGGGAGGGGAAATAAGGGAGTGGGGGTATTTTCCGCTGCCAAGGACTTTTCTAGAATTGCCCTGTTTTTAGAAATACTTCCTGCTCACCATCACCCCAGGGTTAACATGTGTGCCAGGCAAAATAGCAGAAAATACTGTATATTTTTATTGCGCCCCCTCTGGCCAATGGAGAACTGCATAACTATCAACAGTAGGACAGTGACAGAAACAATTTATTTACACTCACCAGTGAGAACATTTACATACACCCACACACTCTAATATCTAATACAAGAACAGCATCAACCATTCATCTGCACAATTTTGACTAACTCTTTCTCAGATGGGTTCATTCAACTATAGTAGTTTATGTATCTTGAGGTGCAGATAACATTTTGGACATGTAAAGTACATGTCAGAGGCTTACCTCACATTAGCCAGATGTATCATTGTGTCACCTCGTGCTAAATGGGGCCCCCACAGAGGAATGGGGTCCACCCTATGGAGGATGTGATTTTTTAACTCGTGACTGCCCCCTCTGGCCTCAAGTTTAACTGCAGCCTCTCGTTAAAAAGTCACGGCTCTTTGTTTTCATCTGGGCATTGGTGGAGCATGCATGATGTAGAAAAAGCTTTAATATTAACATTTTAAACTCCAAAATGCATCTTTAAGCTAACGCATATTTTTCATTGTTACTGGACTGGACTGGACTGCTTTTTATATAGTGCTTTAACTACAACATATACATTTTTCATTCATAGTTACATATAATACGTGATGTTGCGACACCATTCACTATATATTATCGCTATTTTGCATTTTTAAAGTAGTACTTATGAAAAACTAATCAGCTATTCTGTGAAAAGGCTCATTTCAACTCCTCCCTAAAAAAAAATTCAATTTATGTTGAGCGATTATGATTTTATAGTACTTTTCATGAATATTTTTGCATTAAGTACAGTATCGGCCATTTTGGACAGTCACGTTATCATCGTGACGTATCGCATGTGTAAAATACACATTGAATGACATGGCTGCCAATGACTACAAAGAGACTCTGGAGGAATTATTGTGTCCCACGGCGGACATCAAAGGTGGAATTACACCCTATAGCAAAGAAGCACTTCTTCAAAAGCAGTACAGTCATGGAGGACTTGCCAATTTGTGTCAAGCCGAAAGCGGGCATGAAACTGGTCGGCCAGCCGGCTGATAGCGAGTCGAAGTTGGGGACTGTCTGCAAGTTGCGTGTTACAAAGGCTCAAATTACCAGTCAAGTCACCATTGCTTACGACCAATCAAAACTCACCTGTTTTCTGAAGCTCATTCGTGATTAGTCATCACCTGAACCCTGTGTAACTGTGATGTAATTTTGTGTCGAAAGCATGTGGCAAAATGGCCGCCTTCTGAGCTGGAGAATAATGCTTGGATGTTGCTGCTTTACTCACACAAGTACAATATTAATCAGAATGCCGTGTTTACACTAGTGGTGGCCCACGCATCATATTATTGTAAAGAAAATTTGGGAGTTGACTTTCCCTTTATAAAGCACAAAAAAATATTTTTATTTATTAATTTTAGTTGTTTCATCCACAACTTTATCTACTTTGCTTATGACTAATGTTGATGTGTGTTTTTTTTTAATGAAGATAAAGAAAATGAATATGCAAAATATGTATTATTTCTCTTTTGCTTCCCTCCTTGGGTCCTAGCTCCTTTCTTGCGTCCTCACTTTCCACTGGGATGGAGACTGTCCCTTCAGGCTGTAATTAGGCAGCTCAGCCTCTCTGCGTTCAGTCATGGCTGGCTCATTGTACACATCGATTCCTTTGCAACGCTTAATTGGCTGAACATTGTTTAGCTCTCTTCGTCATTCCGCCTTCTCTGTTTTTTCTATATCACAATTATTACTATAACTCTCATCCATCTCTATTCACCTCTGCACTGACAAAACGTATTTATTACATTACTTTTTTAAGCATGTTTTTGTCATGACTAACTTTGGCTATCTCTCTATCGCTGCAATTTTAAATGTGTCTGTCTATTTTTATGCCTGTTAGTTTCTCCCTTCCATTTTCTCCTCTCATTTGGCCACGCTCCAGATCCGGCAGGGCTTTAGCCCGTGGTCTTAATTGTCAGGACGAGGGTAGATCCTGTATGAGACGGCCATATGGTGCCTGGCTACCAGGCTAAACTCCTTGGGCATTTTAAGGTTACTTCAATCCAAAGAGTTTGTTCTTTCTATGGTGAACTGTTTTCTACATCACAAATTATGACTCGGCACGGCAGACTGACTCAGGTTCACTAAAATGTTTAATATATTTTTTAAAAATCATAAAAATACGCAAAATTCAATACCAATGAGAACTGCTTTTCCTTTAATAATACACAGCACATACACTAAATCGCAAAGATGTATTCATCAACATGGTGGCATGAAGTAGTGATTAGCACATTCCAACCACCTGGGCAATCAGGGGCATCAGCCTTCCTGTGTGAACTTTGCACGTTCTACCTGTGCTTGTGTGGGTTCTTCACACTTTTCCAAAACATGTATGTTGAGTTCATTGAAGACTCTAAATTGAATGTGTGTGAATTGTTTTTTTTACCCCCACACAAACCTTCTCATTTTCTGGCATATAAAATGTTCTGCGTCGTCTGTCATGGAAATTTTGTTTAAAAAGCTAAACCAGAGGTATCAAACACACCAGCAGGCCATTTTCGGTCAGTTAAGGGGTCTAATATGGCCCAGGTGGACAGAACACAAACTGCAGTTTTTTATTAAAATTAACTGTTGATGATAATTTGGTCCACTAGAGAACGCACTGACGACCACATAAATGAGATTCTGGCTGTTACTTGACCCACCAAGAAATGTAGATAATTAAAAAAATATATATACATTTTAGATTAATCAAAAACTATATAAGATAATAACAAAAGGGAATATTTTCAGAATGTACTTATTATTATTATTATTATTATTATTATTATTATTATTATTATTGTAAATGGACTGCTTTTTATGTAGCTCTTTAGATACCCCATATGTTGCCCAAAGTGCTTTACAATTCCTCACAGTCACCCATTCACCCACACATTCACACACCCAATGGTCGACTGCTGCCACGCAGGGCGTTGTCAGATCCACTGGGAGCAAATCGGGGTTCAGTGTCTTGCTCAAGGACACTTCGATATGGTCACCAATAGGTGAGGATTAAACCCAAAGCCTCACGGGTGGGAGACGACCACTCTACCACTGAGCCATGCCGCCCCAATGTATTATTATTATTATTATTATTATTATTATTATTATTATTATTATTATTATTATTATTATTATTATTATTATTATTATTATTATTTATTATTATTATTATTATTATTATTATACCGTTTATTAAAAAGGAAATAATTTGACCTGTCGTTATTTACAGCCTATTTGGCCATGGGCTGGTCTATTTGGCAACAGAAATTAAACAACAATTTTGTCAACCATGCTAGACTCAGATCTTTTTCTTTTTTTTCTCAAAAAAAAAAAGATAAATTTTTTGGTTCAGGTAAGAAAACGTGCTTCATTAATGTCACACTACTTATAAAAGAGCCTAAGTTAGAATGTAAAACAGAAGGAATTTTTTTTTTTGTTAGTAACTTATGTACTTACTTACTTTGTATTTCTCAATTATTATTATCTAGTCATTTACACCTTGACAGTAATTTTACACATATTAACTGTAATATTAGTAGACACCTTCTTTAATTTCATTCAGTGTTGTTGCCAATGTGTGGACAAAAAAAATAGAACATGAATCAACTTCTGAACTTTGCTAAACTTTTCTCAAAGGTTTGTTTAAATGTGTGTGGATCCCGTGGTTGATATATGCAGGTGATCTCCTCCATATGCTAATGGTCAGTAGATCAGCCCTGCCTACTATCCATGTCAACCTAATATCCATAGAACACACACAAACTCACCAGCACTTTACCTGCAGGTGTCATGTCCGTAATAGCTACTAGACACGTGCAAACGTGCGTGTGCATGTGTGTGCGTGTGTGCGCGCATGTGTGGTGTAGACAAAACACAGGTCCCACTGGGAACTTTGGATCCAGCTGCTGACTTCAGAACAAATGGCATCTGCTTCCTGCACGTACCACCTCCCTACCACCACCAAGAGTATATACAACCACGTAAGCACATGCTTTGGCGGTGCCACACACACAGAATGTATGACAGATGTAGTGTGGGCCTGAGACACATGCTCGCCCTCCTCCAGCTCAGGTAGTGAGAGAGCAAGGATGTCACTTGTGGAGAAAGGGCACAAACTCATCCATTAGTAAAGAAGACATACACACGGAGCATTATTTATGTAGATATGATATTAGTGGGTCGCGTTTGTGTATTAAGTAGAGCTTTTGACTTTTGAAGTTTATTTTCTCCATGTGAATACTGAAACTTTCCTTCCCTCCAGCCAAGAAACATATGACTACTTACTGCACCGTTTAACGTTCTCACATTCAACTTGCTTTCAATGGGCTGCATTAGGCATATGGAACAAGAAGGTGTGTTTAAAATTAGTACAATGTTCCTGAAACAATGTATGTGTATCCAACATAAAAAGACGTCAGCAAAAGAGGATGGCTTGTCCTCTTTTAGTGAGTCCTTATTTGACTTTAGCTACTTCATCCAAAAAGTAATTTTTTTTTACATCCAACTACAAGTTTTCCCCTTTCAAACTAATCCCCCGAACACATTTTCCAAGCCCCCTCAGTCATGTCTTAATACACTCCTGGAAGGATTCTTCCGGGATATTACTCAAAGCTTTTTTGGTTGTGGGCTCAGGACCCTTTTTTTGTCACTCATGCAATATTTTACTGTAAAATCCAGTGATTAACACATGTATAATATGCCCCCCACAAAATCACCCTTAAAAATAAATTTTCTCTCTGTACTTCTGTATAATACGTTTTCCTCAGAGTACATAATATGAATGAATAAAGTTTCAAAACATACCGATCAAGTGTAAATGCTTTTAAATACAGGTCAAAAAAATGCTCTTTTCATATACCTATGATTAAGGTCTTTCAAAGTATTTTTAAAATCATGTTTTCTAAAATCTTGTTCTTCCACTGTACACTATTTTGCTAATTTTAGTAAGCTTTTTTTCTTTATTTCTTTACATTGCTTTCAAATCTCTTTAACTCTGTTAGTAACAGCTTTTTAAATGTACTTGTAATTCCAGTATATGGAACATATTGACTTATGCTGTGTATGTAGTGTGCTATAAAGCAGTGATTTATTTTTATTTTTATTTTATTTTTTACGTTAACATTTTTGTTTCCTATTAAGCGAACTGTATATAACCCTGAATAATTTTTGGTGGAATTTATGTGTCCAAAGGTCCAATGTAACAGTATGTTTTGTACATATTTATATGTCGTGCAATGGAGTAACAGAGTGTAAGGGTTTGGTTTCACGAGTTGTCTTATGTAACATTATGTGGAATTCTTATATTTTAGGTAATCCCTCATGAATAATGAAAGCATTTAATGCTGATGATGGATGTCTTGAAGATATTTCTTAAAATGTTTTAATGCAAAATTAGATAATATTTATCATGCTATTATGAAGGGTGTTGACTATATGATGACAATCGACCAGTCAAACAAGTGTTTTTACAGGGATCAACAATGTGGCGCCCACCGCTCCCAAGGGCCAAATAAGTAGCCAGTGGGCCGGTTCTTAAAATAGCTCACAAGTGATGGAATATTATTGTCATGAACACAATTTGTGTATTCTAATTATTAGAATATATTAATACTTAAAGGTGTTATGAACAAATTTGTTACTTCAGAAGTGTGTTCACAAGAAGCTCACCAGTGATGGGACATTGTGATTTCCAAGGAAAGTTATTGAAGTGATCATTCGAAACATTTTTTGCAGAGATTTATAGAAATACGGTGTTTCCCATTGGTATTCATCTTTTGCCTACCTTGCTAAATAACTTTTTAGATTTGTCAGAAATTATCAACATAATCAGTGCCCTTAGACAAATGAATATCATTAATTATTAATAACCCCATTTAAATTTAATTTGAGGCCATCATAAGTGTGTACGCAAGAAGTAACTCTCAGTTTCAAAAAGGTTGGTGACCCCCTACTCGACTGTGCGTTATTCTCGTGTAGGATCTGCATTTTCCATGTGTGTGTGAGCAGAGGGGGGCAGGAAGGAGGCCGGTCAGTGGATCAGAGTGGCAGGTGCAAGGATCGTGGCGGAGCCCCCAGGCCAACCACGGGGCTTGAACGCTCACCGCAGTGTTTAATCACCCGGCAAAATGCTTCTGACATGCTGAAGAGGAAAAGAGGAGCTTCATGTTTCTGCATCCTTCACTGAGCATGTTTGTGTGTGCGTGTGTGCGTGCGTGCGTGCGTGCGTGCGTGTGTGTGTGTGTGTGTGTGTGTGTGTGTGTGTGTGTGTGTGTGTGTGTGTGTGTGTGCGTGTGTGTGCGTGTGTGTGCGTGTGTGTGTGTGTGTGCGTGCGCGCACACGAGTGTGAGGAAGTAAGAAAGGAGATTGGATTAAGGCAGGCAAATAGCATATATCATATATAAAATAATGTGCGTACACTGTATATACATGTACAGCCTATTATAGTACTATACAGCTATGCATACATTTATACTGTACTGCAGTTAGTAAACAGTCTATTATTTTTATTATACTACAAGTATATAATATATGCAGTTTGCTAGTAGTATACTATTTCTTGTGTATATTATTACAAAAGCACACCCAAAAACTCACATTCTGATTTATTGATTAAAATGCAGATTGTCACTCCATGCAAAGTGAACAACCAAGTATACAAAATGTAAAAATCGACAGTTTGGGCAACATTATGACATGACTCGGTCTCGGGACAATGAATGGAAATGAATGAATGAGTTAAAGAGATCAGCTACAGTAAATGAAATATTAGCTAGTGAGCTAACTAGCTAGCTAAGTAGCTAGTTAACATTGACCAGAGTGTTGGGGTGGATGTTGATTATAACCTGAATAGCACTACCTTGAGTGTTGAATTGACCACACCCTCATTTCCAGTGAAGGAGAAACATTCCAATTTTCCTGCGCGCTGTCAACAGTTCAATAGCGATACATCCAGTTGTTATTGTTAGGGTGGTGTGGCTCAGTGGTAGAGTGGTCGTCTCCCATCTGTGAGGTTGTGGCTTTGATCTTCACTCCTGGTGACCATGTCGAAGTGTTGAAGAGCATGACACTGAACCCCGATTTGCTTCCAGTGGATTGTCTTGCAAACCTGAGAGTGTGGGTTTAATCCCAGGTGTCTAATGCTACATTCACGCCAACAGCGGGGGAGGTGTTTCCGCCGGGGCGATTGCACTGTAATTAATGGACTTTGTGCGAGCGGGCGCGCTTGGCACGTTTCTGGCGAATATTTCGCTACTTCGCCCATTTCGTCGGCATTGGCTGAATTCAACTTTTGCCGCCATCACGTCAGCGACAGCCAATCGGTGTCAAGATAGTCACATCACCAAATATGTTACGCAGCAGATAAAGACAGGAAGTGGTTGCAATACACCCATATTGTGTGCAGAACGTGTAGCATAGCATTGGAGGACAGCTTGATCGGCGCGGTTTGCAGGCACCCAGAGCTGTATGACATTGCAAGCTACATGCATGTACCGGGACCTGGCCAAAAAGGAAGATTGCTTGGAGGAAGATAAGCATGGCAGTTGACGGAGATTTTTTAAAGTGTGAAGCAAGCTAGCAATGCTACAGTCAAGTTAGCACCAGCAACTGAAGCGGAAAACCCTCCTCTTCCTCTGTTGCGGCGCGGCGCGAAACAAATCCCATTGGGGAACCCCATGAACAAACACACGCGAGACCATCGTCGCGTCGCGATATGTTTGGCTCGGTGTAAACGTAGAATAAGTCAAAGTATCCTTGAGCGAGATACTGAACCCCCAGGGGATCCTGATGCCGTATCATCAGTAGTCAAAATGTAAAACACTTGTGAGGGCCTTATAAGGAGGAAAAGTGCTATATAATGAAGTAGTACCAGAGTAAAGTGTAGTTTGAGTTATTTTTTTAACACTGACACTAGTGTAAAGTACTTTCAACACTACTCAGTGTTTACCAGTGTAGATTGTAACACTATACAGTCTTGGAGTAACACTGGTCAGTTGTGGAAAAAAGTAACACTTTGAAAAATGTAAGATTTACACTCAGTGTTAATCTAACGCTGGAGATTTTGCTGCTGACTTCCTGCTTTCATGTCTAAGAATCATGGGAAATGTATGTGATGCCACCCCCACCCCCTTCCATGACTTCACAACTCATATCTCCATGCTCAACGGGGCATTCCCGCGCACACGTCCTGGTTTGAAGTCGGAGAAGTCCGACTTCCCACCTTCCTCTTGTCCTCAAACGCAGCATTAGTCCACCATTTTGACTTGTGATGCAAATGTGATGTAAGATCGGAAGAAAAAGATCGGCTGTCTGTCAGGATAGAGCAAAAAAGCTTGGATAATGGTGAGTGGTTGATTGTTTAGTGCTGTTTCACTGTCAACCAAGATAGTATTTAGCATTAGCGATTGTAGCGACTGCGCATCCCAGACCTTTCGCTCGTTGAGCAAGGTTCTGGAAACCCTGACTGTGGATGGTTTGACAAACAATGACTTCTCACTTACAGAAGGGGTTGCGAGCATGTGTTGAGCTAAGTCAAAGTCGAAGTAAAAAATGCCAGGCTTATTTTTTGCGTCAGTCCATCCTTGATCGAGAAGACCCTGCAACTTGCCAAGATCAGCAAAGTTTTTAAGAAACTTGGAATTTGCAAAGCCACTCGCAAGCTACAACCAACAGATGAAGATTTACCTGTCCTGATCACTTTTCGTGTTTACCATGGGGGGAAGAAAAGATTTTGGCGCGGTGGGGAATCATGGGCAGTAAAAACACACCCATTTCATCACCTTGCACTGTACAAAGGATGGCTGCTAGAAATGTTTAAGGGCTGAACTAAAAGCCATTCAAGCCAGGGACTTGAAAAATATTGAAGTCTACGTTTACAACCGCTTTATGGCCAGATAAAGGAAAATACAATCTGAATAGTGTGAACCTGAAGTCAATAAAAGTTGTATTCAATGCAAGTTGAGTGAGTGGTACTCTTATT
This sequence comes from Vanacampus margaritifer, assembly GCF_051991255.1. Lineage (NCBI taxonomy): Eukaryota > Metazoa > Chordata > Actinopteri > Syngnathiformes > Syngnathidae > Vanacampus > Vanacampus margaritifer. The sequence continues at coordinate 15,347,855 of NC_135445.1, read as the reverse complement.
TTATTTGCTCTGTGTGTGTCGGAATAGAGGCCTCTGGGTGGGCTTTCGTCTGCCCCATCACTGTGGGCCCCAAACTGGAGGACAGAAAACTTCTTTAAAAAGAGAACAAAGTAATCATAATGATTTTTTTTTTAAAAAAGAAAGAAAAGGGACATTTCTCTATGGGGGATAAAGTCGTCACATTGCTAGTGGTTTCATTTGCCGCAAGGCATCACAATGAATGACCACAGCCACCATGCACCAATGATGTGCTTCACTCGGGATAAAATGGTCACTTTGTTAAGGGTTTAATTTGATCCGGGGCTACAGAATGACTACAGCCACTAATTATGCTCTTCATGCCAAGTCAATGATGAAGCCTTGGTCAGCGAGCTGGTTAAAATAGTCCTCAGTGTGTGTGCGTGAGTGTGCATGCAAAACCACTCCAAGTGAAAGTGGCCCTCTGAGGTTCAAATTTACATAATGATCCCATGTCAATTTGATTTACTCATTTGAGTCTAACCTCTTCTTTGTATTTTTAAATCTTTATTTATGCAGTCTTTTTTTTTTTGATAGTGGAAAGAATTCAAAACGCAACTCTCTGCTTGGGTGAGCGTTCAACTCCCAATGGGGCCCCACTTGCTAAAATGAGTACTAACTGTATCAAGGTAAATGGAACAAAATGCTACTGATATTTAATCATAATTAAGCAAGTGTAATCTATAACAAAAAGAAACACTTCAAAAGGGGAGAAAAAACAACCGCAAGGGTAGAAATGAGCTCAAGTATTTATTTTAGTCAAAACGAGGCTTCATCTAAGACATTTATAGTTATTACTGGATAAACATAAAGTCTTAAGTATCATTATAATGTAATGGGCTGTGCTGAAGCAGCTATGAATCATTCTCATTGCAGTTTTTTCGAGTTGGAAATGATATATATGACTCTATATATGATTAAATAATTGTCTATTATTTAATGATGTCACATTTAATAATTAAGGTAGACGTGAGCTTTTATAGGGCTTCAAATGATTTTGTTAAGGAGGTAATGTGTAAAATAAATAAATAATAAAATGTCCTCTATATTACATTTTTTTCCCCTGTATTTCATCCTTGTCAATTTGGTTCTTGCAGTGTAGTCAGTGAATGTATTTAGCATGCATACAGGATGTACTAACTTCCTGTCGAAAATGCATTTGATCACCACTTTAGTTTATTCATCTACTGTATACATTCGTGCCTGGGTTTTTTGCTTCCATACACTCTCAGTCAAACCCATTTACATTTTTCACTTCTGATCTGTGCAGGTGTCTTCCATGAATATCAAATTCACCTCAAAGAGAATAATGCACCTCCTGTGGCACTCACATACAAACATGCACGTTCAGAAAAGCTGTGTTGTCAGTCTAGGAGTGATTCATGTCACGTGAGCACATCTGTCACAAACCTGTATATTGTCACCTTTTTTGGGGGGGATAATTTATGGGAGGGGACATTAAATGCTTATTTTTCATTTATTAAACAAATTGTGCTTCGATTATAATTGCCCTCTATAAGTAAGTCTTTTTGGAGTCAATTAAAAATAACAGTATTTGTATTAGTGCTGTGCCTTTTCAACTGTCATTTTGTAGGCCTTCGAAGGCCCGTTTTCATTACCGCCAGCCAACCCTCAGCACTTCTCCCTCTGTGTTTCTATAGTAACCTTGGCTAAAATCCAAACAGCCAGTAGGGCCCTCTGAAGGGCACTACACAGGGAAGATGAAAGATCTCCACCAGGCGACTGCAGCTTCCAGGCAACAGATAAATGTGATTTTTTTAAAGGAGGGCATGGTTCCACTGTGCAGGAGGAGCGACGGTGACTGCTGCTGTCACTGCGAGAGGGGTCTCTTCAGTATTCTGATATGAACAAATATTAACACGCTTCTTTGTCAGCCATGTTTGCACCTATGCTCCATTGCCTTCAAGCAGATCATATCGTGGAGAACGAAGGTAGAGTAATGTTAAAAAATTGTTTAAACGGCCACAATAGACAACGATGGCATTCCGTATAACAGATAACACATTAGTTTGATTAGATTCGACCTATTGAATTCAACATGCCAAATCCGTTAAATTCCTCATCTAGATGGATTCAATGCACAGCAACATCTAGTGGCCATTCAAACTCCAGTTTAGACAATTTATCCTCATTATATATATATATATATTATTAGGGGTGTCAAAATCTGTGAATTAATTTTGAGTTAATTTAAAGTTCCTTTAATGCCTCAAATTTTTAATGACCGCCCCTTACTCGGAAAGCAAGTACTGGGGGAATTCCAGTCACAAGACAGCAGACACGTCCACCTCAAAATTTTGCAGTAATAATTTTAATAATAATGCATATTATTGTGGAGACTGAAGTTAAGTTGTTTTTTTAAAAAAAAATGTGCAAAAATTTACTTCATGTTAAAGATTAGATAGCTCTTAATATGAAAAAACATGCACTAAGCTGTCACCAACATCTTACAAATGCAATTATGCTATCTAGTGGCAGAAAAATTTGTTAGAGTATTACTGATTGTCACACCCAACTAAGTAATTCAAAATTCATTCTCCGCATGTTACCCATTTTACGGTACATTTTTAATTTTAACTCAATTTTCTGAATTATTATGAAATTACTGTATCAATGACTAAAAGTTTCTTACATATTTCTATTAGTTTAACATTTTTTTCCACTTTTATGTTAACAAGAGAATGAAAACTTAGGGAAAAAATATTTTGCTGTACATTTTATTGTATATTTAGAACAGATATAAAATTTGCAATTAATCTTGAGTTAACTATTGAAGTCATGCAATTAATTATGATAAAAAAATTATATTGCCTGACACCCCTAATCTATATATATATGAATTAGAGTACATATTTACAGTGTACTTGACTCCTATCTCACACTTTCTTTGGCCAAATTGTCTGAGCAAGCATAAATTTGCGGCCGCAGCCATCCAGCGTTCAAAGCTCTAAGCGTCAGTGTTTCTGTTTGTTCTTTGAAAGATTCATAAGTGCCACATCTACATGAATCATTCACCAAGGAAATGATTGTCATAAACATGAAGTGCCATCTCTGCCACTGTGTGTTGAAAAATGTATGCTTTTTAAGTCATAAATTATGACATGGCACTCAACATCCTTCTGCTGGAGGAGGGGTGCATGGCGATGACTTTCCTTTTACTTACTTTCATTTCACAGTGAAGAGACTTAACATGGCAAATGACATTTTCTATGTTAACTTCAAATAACTGCCAAATGTCATGTGGTATAAAAACAAGAGGGAAACGGTTACCAGAAAGGGTGCAAATGGCCCAATGTTGAACTGATGGACAAACTAAGACACAAAACAAACTTTTATCCCTGCAGTTTCTCCATCTTGATTGCTCATTTCCAAAAGTGTTCTCGTTCATATTGGAAGTACCATGGACCAAACTGTGAGAGCACGTCCATGTCTTTGTGTGTGTTCCTCTCTTTCTGCCTGTACTGTATAGATGAGACCCTCACCTCGAGGCGAGCCGATCCTCTTACTATAATACCTTTGCCTAATCTCACAAGCGAATCAGAGAGAGCCTGGGGCACTAGGCACTAATAGGTTCACACAAATGGGATCTCGTCAAAACCCCTTAATCCTCCCGGAACTGTAAATATGGAGGGCATTATCTGCGTAGGCCTAGAGGCCTCTGATGTGGTACTGATGCAGATTTGACAGAGAGGCTGCGAGATAGTAGCCAAAAACATAAATAAAAATAATTTAACATGCTGTAAACCGTGTTAGAGCAGTAATACTGTTAGATGATGAAATACATTAGAAACATTTTAAAAGCCAGATTGAGTGTAATATCTTGCGTTTTTCTTGAAGAGACAAAAATGAGGGATTTTTTTTTTTACCTCCACTAAATGTGTAATTGTGTAAGTGAGAAGTATTATACACAAAACAAACATTTTGGCGGAGCTGGGGAATAGAAAAAGCAAGATGTTACAAAATATCTAAATTTATGTAAATTCATCAGAAAACAGCGCATGAGAAATAGTGAGAAATTTGATGAAAAAGGCAAATGTATCAGGTGGATGGATAACCATGCAGGTGGACAATTGGATGTCTAGCATTGTTTAGTGTTGGAGGTCACATGCACTTTTTGCCATCCTAATTTCTACTGTACAGTACTTTTTTTTTTCTTTTTTTTTTACAGCACTTGAGTATCAATGCATTTGTAGGCCTCACTAGAAAAAAGAGATTGCATAGACAAGAACAAAATGTGATTTTTCTTTTATTCAACAAGACATCAGTGTTAAGCACCAACCGAAGTAGCTGCTCACCTTAGACTATTTCGTTTATATAGGCTACATTCTTATTCATATTCCCGAAAATCATAACGTGAGGTGTGAGATGCTACTTTAAACACTGCGTAAATAAATTTTAATAAATAAATATTAAAATTCTGATAAATAAGAAGCTGGTATAGGCTGGCATAAGAACTGAAGCAGACTTACACTACACTACATTTCAATGTTTATCATTACACATCCGATTTAATTATGCTATCATTTGCTTTGATTTTTCGATTCCTTCACATGATCCCAGAGAACGTATACGCTACGTGGAACCCATTTAGAAGGTCAAAAAATATGATTAAAAAAATAAACTGAGATGTGCAAGAAGAAAGAAAACCATGCTGTTAAAAAGACATTTATTTGACGTGGCTTCATAACTAAGAGGTAAATGTTAGCTAGGCCTCCATTGAGAAACACAGGTGTGAGCACGCACGCACACGAAAGAAGTGAAATCTACTGAGTTGGGGAGCATTATCTTGCAGTGACACCCAGAGGCTTTGTTTGGTACTGCCAAACTAAAATACACGCACTAACCTTACTGCTGCAAGACGGATGGATGGATATATGGATGAATGGATTATGACCAGATTAAGTGGAATAAAAATAAATATATTTTGAGAAGAAAAAACATGGTGTCAGATTGATACATACCCTTGGTTTTTATTAACAACACTGATAAAATATCATTAATTGATCCCAACTACCGCATGTCTGGGTCAACTGCCTCTATTAATTTAATCATAAAAACACATCTGCATACAGTAACAGAACAACAATGTCTTAGTTTTGGCTTGGAAGTGTGTAGCAGATAAATAAATTTTAGGGCTAACAAAATGACATTTTAATGTAAACAAACATTTGTATATTTACTGTACATGCACACAGATGCAAACAAAGCTGTAAAATCTTGAGTGAAAAAAAAAGAGATGGAAGATAATCAAGAATCTTTACATCATGGGCAGGAAAAAAGGACAATAGCTTTTAAGGAAAATTATGCTAAAAACTAAAGATTTTGATTGAAACAAATTTACCCCAAAAAAGTGATTGTGAGAGCCGTCTCAGCCACTAGAACAGTGTTCACTTCACAAAAATAAATGACATAAACACACTTTACAGAGGGCCATCTCGCATACCCTGACATCGTAACATCCCTCCTTTATTCATGATACAATATTAAAAGTGTGTTTAAAAAAAAAAACGGAGTGTCTGTTTTGAATTTCTGAATTTTAACAGACAAAAATAAATGAATCAATTTAATCATATTTAATGAGAATTTAAAAAAAGAAAATACTAATTTTAAGTGCTCGATGGATAAGGAGCCATACCTGTTGGAAAGTGAAGTGGTGGTGGCAAGTGAGAAAAGTGGCTTGGGTGAGGTCAACCAAATTTTTAAAAATAAAGCTTTTTGTTTAAAAAATCCTGAGTTGAATAAATGACATTTTTGTGAGGCACACTGTCAGCGCATGACCCAAAATGGCAGTTGTTTCTCTTTGGTTTTGCATAATAGAGTCTGTGCATAGAGGACAAACAAGTGCCTCAGGTCTTCTATTACTTTCAAAAGCACTTCAATTCAAAAATATCCCTCAACTTTGAAGTCATTTTGATGCTGAGTTACCAATCTTGACCACCTCAAAAGTGTTGGCGCGGATTGAATAGTGATTCCAGAAATGGGAAACACACCACAGCAGTCAGTTTGCACCGGTTTCCAGCCATCAAATGTTCTCAGCTCTTTCAGGAACCCCCCGCAGGGGGCCAACCCGCGGCGTGGGGCGCCTCCGAATGCTCCGCCCAGAAGCGATGAGGTCGGCGTAGCCTCGAGAGTGGGAGAAGGCGTAGCCAGAGCGGCGGGAACGTGCACCGCGTTGGAAACCTGGTGCCCTTTTCTTCGCCCCCTGTTGCATTTCTAACTCGTACCTCTTTCTATTTCTCTGGACCTTGAGGGCAGAAAAAAATAGATTTACAAACTCATACGTGACTGATTGGTCAAATCAATCAGTCAGGTTTTCACATATGAGGCTTGAGACTGGGAAGGGCCTGCAAGTTTGACCTTACCTTGTCTCCTATGGAAGGAAAGATGAATTTATGGAGGAACTGGATGCAGATGACAGGCAGCAGGCTGATGCCCACTGTGAGGATGATGACTAACCACAAGTAAGGCTGGCGGAAAGCGTTTGATGCTGCCCCTATAAGAAATGAAATATCGGTAACATTCTTAGTGACAAAAGACAACAGGGTTAGAGTACCTTTGTATTTGAGCTCATATGTATTGTGGCATACAAATACATTTTGTATACAAAACTGAGGACCGACATGGACATGGATGTTGCCAAATGAACCACTGACCTGTGAAGGTAAAATGACGGGGAAAGATGACGTGAATTCCAGCACTGTGCAAGTCAAACATAATGCCGAAGTAGATGGCTATGCTTCCCAGAACGGCAAAACAGTTGACAAAGGTCCAGTAGGAGGTATCCAGGGAGATCTAAAGGCAGCAAAAATGATAATGTTTTACATTTTTACAGTTACGCACACTCACCTGTAACATGTACGTTATTTTTCTCTGTCACAAATAGCATTATTGCATTAGCAACAGAAGACCTCTTTGCATCCAGTTCTTGAAATTAAAGTTAAAGTATCACTGATTGTCACACCCAACTAAGTGGGGCCAAATTCGTTCTCCGCATCCCCTGGGAGAGCAGTGAGCAGCAGCAGGAGCCGCGCTCGGGAATCATTTGGTGATCTAACCACCCCAATTCCAACCCTTAATGCTCAGTGTCAAGCAGGGAGGCAAATGGGTGCCATTTTTATAGTCTTTGGTATGACCCGGCCGGTCTCAGGGCGGACACTCTACCACAAGGCCACCGAGTCATTGTCATTCCATCAGGCTTATGTATAATGAAATGTTCAATACTTGGAAATGATGAATGTCAAAGTCAAACTTGACAGACAGGTTAATGACTAACCTGTAGATTGACGGTAAAAATGAGCGATGAGGCAGTGACAACGGCGAAAGACTGATAATTCGAGGCGCCTTCTCCATCTTGCCCCATGGTTTGCAGAAATGCTCCGTAAGGAATGAAGAAGATAATGAGGGAGACGAAGATGCCATGGAACAAGCTGATGAAGAAGTTCTTGTAGTTGAACAACGCCCCCTGCTGACCGGGCAGATACAGCTTGGGAAATTTCAGGCTCAGTCTGTCGTTAACGTCCTGCAGAAAATGCATAAGAGTCATTTTAAGATCTGCAGGTTGATTTTCTTTAAGCCACACAAAACCACATGGATGAATCTATACCTAAAAATAAAATTGTGGCTAATAAAAATGCTTAGTGGCTTTAGTAAGTGTGAAGCCACTATCCAACGTGGCTGGTGAGCAGAAAAGTTCATCTCAATGCCAGAGAGAGTGACGGACAGAACAATTATATGTGGTACTGCTAGATAGCAGAAGATACAATTAAACTGTGTATTAGCCACCTGTTGACATTCCTAGATCAGAATAGTAGCTGTGTTCACTAAACAGGCCCAAAGAAAAAGTTGCGAGCAAATTTAATTGAGGTTATTATTTCAGTGAATGCCTTTTGTGACATATTTGTTTGGTGCTGCAGTATAAGAGTTTCGAATGTTTCATATGCACTTTTCGTGGCGGAAACAGAGTTGTTTGCCGCTACTTTAACCCTAGCAAGATGAATTAGTTAAATTTCAAAGCATTATTTTTAGGAGTATTTTTTCTGAATTTCCATTTCCAAAGTTGTGAATACAAAAACAATGTCTCAGTGGTAAAACACCTAATAGCAGAGGTCTTCAATAGGTCAAATGTGGTCCTCAGTCACACAGATGCTACTCTATACTGACCCTGATCTATTTTGACATTATCTATATTAGAAACAACTTCACACATTAACTGTTGTCTTATTTTAACCTGAGCACATTTCGAGCAATGTTTTCCATCGTTGCGATCCAAACGTACAGTAAATGTGGGTGAGTCAGGGAAGCGGTAAGGAGAGAGACAAGGTCTAAAAGTAAGTTGAGAGCAAACGGATAATAAACTTTAAAACAACAGCACAGCAAAGAAACAAAGAGGTTGACGTATTATATCTGTTATTCATACATATATAAATAATCAAGAATGTTATCAGGTTAAAATGCTCACAGCATTTATGTTACTTTGATATTTAGTCACAGAATTGTTCCCAACACTTTTATAATAGATAAATACATAAATAATATTTTAAGAATTATATTATAATAGTCCATCTAGTTCTTTGTGAAAATCAGCTATATATACTGGACCTCTTTAAATTTAAACTGATAACCTCTGACCTAAAAGTTAGACATAATGCAGTTTAATGATTTGTTGACGAAAGTTCTTTTCTTTTGTGCGTCAACAGGAATGGGAAGGGTGGGAAGAACACATACAGTCAAGTTACACAAAGTCATGCTGATGTCACTGTATTTACAAAGCTGACACGCCCCACAGTGGAAATTGGTTTATTGTTCCAAACTGTCGCTACTGTAAATTGTACTGCTTGGTGGCTTCAGTGGGTAAACATTTCATTTCAGAGTTGTACAACTATACAGTTAAACTTTCAGATCTCAGTACATCCTGGCTCTGAACTGAACTTTAGTATACTGTATATATTTTTACAATCACTATGACATTGTTGTTTTTACCTGATCAAGGAGTCCAACTAGAAGAACAGGTAAGCTGCTGTAAAAAAGATTGTAGAGCGTGATGAACCAGTCCTCATAGGCCACCTAAAGACACCGATAAAAGATTATTCAGGGCCTGGAATCGCATTACTTTAATGTTAACTTTAGGAAAACAAGATGCTGACCTGTGCTGAGTATCCGCTGAAGAAAGAGTACCAGAAATGGACCAACGTGAAGGCAAAGTTCTTGAAGAAGAAAAACCGAAGGAACTTGCACATTCGAATGTATGACCAGCGTCCGTGCACTAGCAGGAGTCGTTGCAAGTAACGGAACTGAGCAAAAGCGAAGTCACTGGACATCACAGCCTGCATCCCCTCTTGGCCACTGATGCCAACACCAATATCTGCGGCTGGAGGAACAGGAAATGGGGAAAGATGGAGTGAGGATGCAAGGGAAGGTGTGCCATTAAAATGTGTGTATGTACACAGCAAAAAAAAAAATTTTGTAAAATTTTGGGGAGTTGATTTTAACCCCTGAAGTGTAATTTTGCAACATTTTCAGGATCAACTCTGCAGAGATGTAACTAATCTCCACCTTCGCATCTAGCGACAAACGACGAAGAGTAATCGCCACACTCTAGTGTAATATCAACACTGACCAGTGCTAACTAGTACTAAATTGCAACTACCATCAGAGTTGTTTTAATCCAATCCCAGTGTTAAAATAAAAGAACACTTTTATAAGTGCTGTTTTAACTATTTAGTGTGGACCAATATATACACTTTTGAGGTGTTAAATTGACCTCAGTAGGTGTTGAATTAACAGCAGCAAATCCCCACAAATTCATGGTTCATAACTCACAAATTCACCTTTTTGCCAAAATTTGGGGGAACCTATCGTATCGTATCAAACCTATCACTGAATGGTTTAGGGTCCTGGACACATTAATGAAATGTTAATTATCACAAACCCATTCGGGCTTTGAAGTCTGCAGACTCTGGTCAATAATCAATGAAGCCCAGAGTTCAAAGCAAACATGGTGAATCAGCATTTAGCGGTTATGCTGCATGCAAATGGAATTAGCTGCCAACAGAAGTGAAGCCAGCCCCATGTGTAATTGCTTTTAAATCCACACTAAAAAAACAGCTTTTTTAAAATCATGTTAACCAAAATCTTGTTCCTGCACTGTTTGCAGTATATTTACGGGTTGAACTACTAAAATACATAACTGTAAATCAATTTTAGGGGAACATCCATTACTCACAAAAATGTGCTATTCACAGTCAGGCTCGGTCCCTGTCACCTAGGAATAATGAGGGTCAACTGTAGTAGATGTTTGCATACATACTCTTGATCATGTTGACATCATTGGCCCCATCTCCTATGGACAACGTCACCGCCTTCTTATACTTCTTCACCAAACTGACCACATTAGCCTTCTGCTTCGGTGTGACACGACAGCAGATCACCGATTCACACTCACACGCCATGTCCACAAAGTCAATCTGGGAAGAAAAATAGATTTGTGCAAACTATTCCATCGAAACTCAATTGTGCCTACTATTCTGTTATTTTTATTTGTTTTAACCTGTCTCATCTCCTTCTCCCATTCGTTCATTGGCTGTCCATCCTGAGGACTGCTGGGAGGCAGTCGCTTTCCCAGACGACGAAGACGCAAACGGCGGCGTTTCTTCTTCTTTTCATAAAGAATCTCATTCTGAGAAAATAACAATAAACATGATGTGAAATATAAGAATTTATTGGTAAAATTGTTAGTAGTTTGGTTGGTAAGCTATTGTGAGATTTTCTATTTCAAAATCACTTTTTTAGGCACCAACTCAAACTCAATATTATATATGAATTTGATTTACTTAGAAAAAAGTTATCTTTTGTACATCATTAGCCTCTTAACAAACACTTAACAATGCATTATTGTAAAGTAGTACCTCCGTGGAGGAAAAAACACAGCCAGGAACAATAAATGAACAAAGAACAGACAATAAAACAATCAACAATAAGAAAAAACAAACAATACATCTTAAAAAAAACAAAAACAAATTACCAGCCATCCTCCGGTGATAATGAGTGCATTTTTGCCCGGCTCTGGGAAAAATGGCTCTGCAGGTTTCTTTCTGCCTCGACTTTCAGTAGGAGGCTCGTGTCTCCTCTTAGCCTGACGGAGGCTAAGCTTCTCACTGGTGGCAAACAAATCAATACAGATTAACAATGAGTCTGAGACAATGGCCTAACAATTATGACAAAACAAGGACACCTTCTGAAGCATGTATTTACACGTTAATATTAAGTAACTGTACTTTTCACATTTTGCTTGTATTTGATGGTGTTTGTAGAGAAATGCATGGAAATGATTTCAGTGAAATTAACTCACTTGACATCCTCTCCATAGTGAAGGTGCATGTCATCTGTCAAAAGGGAGCATGAAAATCCAATGTTCTCTGCAGTTTCTGGAAGAGGAAATAAAATCAAGATTACAGAGAATTGCGACGCAAACACATTTTTATTGATTTTAGCCATATAATGTTAGCTCATTTATTAATTACTTCAGGCAATGCAATACAGTAGTCAACATACTTGTCAACTATTTTGTGTTCCTCATTTGGACTTGCTCAATACTCAAAAATAATGATAATTCCAATGCGCTGCTCTTCTATAGCCCTTTTCACACTGCACTCGCTCAGTGTGAAAGAGTCACGCAGCAACACCAAATGATCGGTTGCCAGCGTGCCCATATTTGGAAGAGATGACGTACAGGATGTATTTTTCATTGTTGCAAAAGAAAGCCCTATATTTGCTCATTTTAAGAAGGAGGTGGAGGACTCAAGTTAGGCTACTTGTAAAATAGGCCCGCCAAAATAATACTAAATGACTCCTCTCCAATTAGAGACACTTGTTTGACGTCATGCTGATGAATGAGTTTAATGACGACCCACTGCACCCTGCTAAATGCAGTGTGAAAGGGGTTTAAGCTACTGGTTTGGGTCTCTTGAGTGTCGAAGTACCTTTCTTATCTCCAGTCAAAACCCAAATCTTGATGTTAGCCTTTGCCAGTTTGGCAATGGTTTCTGGTACTCCTTCTTGCAGTTTGTCTTCAATGGCTGTTGCTCCAATCAACTGAACAGAAAAGTACAGTTGATATGTTTGACCAAGTTGGTATTTTTCAAGAAAAATAAATGAGATTCATTAAGGATATTTTCTCTTGATAAATGGAAAAAAAAATATTGGAACGACCAGCAATGAAATTCAGTGGAGTTTCTCAAAGAGAATACAATCCGTTTTCAAATACAGCAGTACTGATAAAGTGACAATAAATGCATCTTTGACAATGGATTCACTTTCCAAAAAAAAAAAAGATTCAGCATTTCCCACTCACCATGAGGTTTTTCTCAATCATCTCGTACACTTGATCGAGGGCAGCCTCTCTGTTGACCATGGTCACCTGAGCATCATGGTGTTTCCTGGACCAGGCTTCATACTCGCTACTGCTGATGTCTTTGTAGCACAAGCACAGCGTTCGCAAGGTCTCGTTGGCAAATTTCTGTAGGGGAAAGAGCAGCACTAAAAAACAGTTCTCTATATTTCATAGACTCAATATTGGACATAAAATACATTTTACTCTTTGAAATCAGAGTTAAGCTAAATTAGCTCACATCTAGAGCAGTTTGAGTAGACTCCTTGTGTTTGGAATTGGGTGAAAGTCGCTCGTAGATGACTGTGTCAGCTCCTTTGCAGTAGAGACGAATACGACCATCTGGAAACTTCACTGTAAGGGCAAGAGATTCATTTAATCCGATTCAACTTGCTCTGCTTTGTACGGCTAGTGATCAAAAAGATTTGTTTGCGTGAGCACTCATACAGATGATGGACATGCGTTTGCGGTCAGAGTTGAAGTCGAGCAGAGCCAACATCTCGTAGGTTTTCTCCTGTTCCATCTCTGTGATGGTGATTGTGTCCTGAGTTCGGGAAAGAAAGACAAAGCCAAAGTTCCGAGCTGCCGTTACTAGTGCGCCTTCATCTGGAGACGCCGCTTGGTACACCAATTCGCCTAAAAATGAAAAACAAAATCAGAATGTTCATAATTTGATATAGAATACTTGCTTGATAATTATACTTAATTATGCTGTAAATAATTATGAGTCATCATTAAAAAAATCTAAATTACCATCCTTGTTGTCCACCATGACAGTGTGACAAAGGGAGAGGAGTCTGAAGAAGTCCATCGCCTCTTTATCCTTCTTGGATCGCAAACAGGCAACGAGGGAATTGTCCATGAATTGGAACTTTTTGTCAGCATGCCGATTCCAGCTCCAGTCCACAGGCTTTTAGGAGAGCACAGGTGACAACTTTAGTTTGATTTATTTCTAATTTAAACACTGGCATCTAATGAATAAAACTAACAAATATTATGAACATAAGTTTTCAGTATTATGTTACCTTTCCGCGGTCCAGAGGCACTCCCTCAGCAGTAGTTGGCTCACCTGTTGCGGATAATGCAAAATTTTAATGTAACATTTTATGACAAAAGTGCATGACATGTTTATTTAAACCAGTTACCATAGCCGCGTCCAGCGATGGTGCACTTTTTGAACTGCATGACGTTTTGTGTCAGCGTCCCTGTCTTGTCTGAGAAGATGTATTCAATCTGTCCAAGCTGCTCATTCAGGGTGGTGGTTCGAGCCTGTCAAGAATTGGATCAGAAGGGATTGTCAATACTGAAGTTCAGGAGAGGGAAACTAATCCTAAGAACAAAGAGTTATTCCAAACCTTTGATTAATGTGCATAATTTCAGTCATTATGCAAACTTTCATGCTATAGTACGACACGAAAACAACGTTCCAATAAGTTTCATTTGTTGGTTTATAATGCAGTGTACCTTTGCTGGTGTGTCTTTCTCTGCAAAGTACATCTGCAGGTCCCAGTTGATGAACTTACTCTGGCCAAGACGGATTACCTCCACACTGAACACAGAGCAACAAAAGAGCCGTTTTATGTGTTGGTATGTTTAACATTTAGATCAACAATGAGTTACTGCAGAGCTTGTCACTCTGAAATAGTGAACCCTATGAGAGTTCCAAACCCACCCGCAGAGGGCAGAAAGCTATATTACAGAGACACCATGTAAAAGAAGAAAAATAAAATATGCCTCTTAAGTATTTTTTATTATTATTTTAAATTATTTTTAGTATTATGATTGTTTTAATTATTATTATTTTTATAATTGCGATTACTTTGATTTTTGATTATTTTTATTTATTTTATTATTTTTATTTTTAGCATTATCATCGTTATTATCATCATCATCATTATTAGACAGGGTCAGATAAGGTATTGGGGGCATAAATTATTTTACTAACCTGACATAGAGTGAAATAGGCACCATGGTGTTCAGAACGATGAGGTAGCCCCAGAAGCTAAGGAATCCTCTGTAGGAAGTACTATCATCTCTACCATCATAAAGATACCAGGCGTTGGTCCCGACTTCCTCATACCAAAAGCTGTGACCAATGGCGAGTCCTGCTGCCACCAGGATCAGGAGGACAAATATCTATCGAGTTGTCAGACAAAAACACATTTTTATAAACTGCATGTCCAAAGTAAGACAACCTAGTTAGTATGTCTTTAAGTCTATTAATCAATAATAAATACCACATGCTCATTTCATCATTTAATCAAGATGCCCTTCTATTTACAGCATAGTGTGTTAGTGTATCAAATCATAAAACCAGTAATGATTGTATTCAAATTGAACTCACAGTGTAGACCATATAGTTCATCAACTCATCAATTTTGGTCCTCTTGAACCTTGTCTTTCCACCATTTCTCATTATTTTTGTATCAGCACCTACAGAGCAAAAAACAAAGAAGAAGAAAAGAAAGAAAAAGAAAATAGTGAATGCAATTCTGATGTTGTATGTATACTATACAGCTACACAAATGTTTTTGTCAAATTGAAGATTTTTCTCATGGAGACTGGAGAGACATTCCAACCTGCGAAGATGACAAGTCCGTGACATGCTTCAGTATTTCTGATCTTGCACCCTCGGAGAAGCATGTTGTCCAGGTCCACCGGATAGCGTTCTTGCTTCCAATGCATCACTCCTATGAACCTATCCAGACGGTTGTTGGGCTCCTCGCACTCAATCAGTGCTATAAAAGAGATAATATATAATAATAATAAGAAAATAAACAGTAGTGTATTTCTACTGTGTTTAGAAAACAACTACTTAAAAAAAATAAAAATAAAATAAAAATAAAATTCCTACAAACCAATTATTGTACAGCTTATAAACAATAATGAAATGCACACTTAAATACAAAGTAGTTATTCATTCAAATGCTTTACATTAAATATAAGTTCATGAACTTGAAGTAAACCATGTAGTCCCTAATTGCAAAAATGTGTAAGCGTTACCATCAAACTGAGACATTTGACGTTCCTCCTGCAGTCTTTCATCAGTTACTCGAAGTCCCATTTTAAATTTTAGGTTGGTTTCTCTGAAAAGGAAAAACCAACAACAATAATTTATTACCACTATTGTAAACCATAACTCGGTGATGATGATCTGATACAGTATCTGACCATTTGTAGTTTGACTACAAATGTTTGAATAAAAGGTCTTCCCTTCTTTATCAAAATGAGTCACATTGGTCAAAGTCAAACGGAAAGCTGTTTCCAGTTGTCTTAGTTGACATAGAGTAACGTGTTGACAGAGCGCTTGGAAAAAAAGGAAAAAACCTTTGCTTCACAAATCAAATGTAGTTCAATGGCTGTGTGGACGTTTTTAAATTCACCAAGTGCCTTATTCACTAGAGTAGGCTAGTATTTTAGCATAAACATTTTCCAAGAGTTTTTGTTGTTTCTGTCTTTTTATTTTTAATAAAAGATCAAATAAGTTTTTAAAAGAGGGGCCTCACCCATCAAGCTCTGCTGTTTCCACATAGCACAGGCTATTTGGGTTTGAGCTAGACAACAGTAACATGTCCGCCTAGAAAACAAAAACAAACAAGAACAAAAAAACACAATCAGACACACTGGAAAGGTAAAAAAATGTCAGTTTGCAAACAGAGCCAATTCAAATTATTACATTTAAAAGAAGGGATAAAATGGTGGGTTAAATAGAATACACCATTCTACACTAGTGTTCATATTTACATTGTACTGCATCTAACTTTAAAAAAATGCTTAACCAATCTTTCAATACATATATATTACAAACTAGCTAAATCTTCCTAGCCCAATTAAATTCAATCAGATAACAGAAACACTATCAACAATCAATTTGAAACTGTAAAAAACTGATGATTACAGTATGAATAAATTAATGATATCCATCCATCCACATCCATTTTCTATAGCGCTTGTCCTTGTTTTCTATCCCAGCCGACTTTGGGTACACCCTGGACCAGTTGCCAATCAATTGCAGGCCAAAGATTAAACAATCAAACATCCACACACTTTCATGCCTATGGGCAATTTACACATACCGGAATAAAATCATTTTTCTTCAGTCGAACTACATCTCCGACCTCCATGTGTCTCCACTTTGCCTCTTGAAATCTGAGCAATGAATGCAAAAGCAAAATGTTGTTGCAGTTTGTTAGTAGATTATTTTGATCTCAAATGGATAAAACTGAATGTAATGATATAAAATTGGTATTCTTTATAAGTGAACAGATCTGAACAGATATAGGCATGCTTTTTGTGGTACATTTCAATTAAATATTTACCAAAAAATCCAAAAGTTAATGACAAGTTAACATGAACAAGTTCTGACCTGCCATCAAGCAGGACCTCACATTTCCTATTATTAACCTCCTTGTCCATCCTGTGTCGAGCCTGAAAGGTAAAAGCAAGAAAGAGGGAAAATAACTCGAAGAAGAAAAGGGAATGACCAAATTTTCTGAGCTTTAGAAAATATACATCTCAAAAACAAAAACAATTTATTCCCTCAATAGAACATTTTTAAAGGTGTTCCTAGGCTGTTATCATACATCATCTGAGAATAGTGAATACCAAATAGCAATGGAAGTATTTATTGCTATAATTTACTGTTACGTAAATGTTACATTTTATATTATTTTAGTAGGAATAGGATGCTCTCAGACAGTTGTTTTTCTTACAAGATCGTCCACCAGGTCTTTGATGGCAGTTACTCCCAGAACCACAACCAGAGGAATCAGAGTGGTGTACCAAGGCAGAGTCGTAACAGCTGGAATACTCTAAGAAGACACAACATGTATTGGTCCTTTGGACTGTACGTATTTCACACATGGAATGCATGCATTGTAGCAATGGATAGTTTGCAGTTGTGGTCAGAAATTTATATCCAGGTGTTGCTCAGATAATTACAATATCAAGGGAAAGTCAATTTATTTCAACAATTTGTTTAAAAAAAAAAAGTTAAACTTCCATGTTACATTACTTTCCCACGCACGCACCAAGTGAAATAGCCTTTATTTGTTTCAATTTTGATGATTATGGCAGAAAGACACAAAAATAAATATTTGCAAAATTAGAAGATTGTGACAAAGTTCAACATTGTAGGCTCCCTGTGTACCAATCATGTCAGCTACTTAAAAACCATCATTGACGCACTTCATAAGGAGAAAAGGTCTCAAAAAGAAATTGCAAAAAAAAGCTGGATGCTCACAGAGCGCTGCATCAAGTCAAAATGAACATGAACAGTGAGTGTCAAGAGGAAGGGGAAGACGTCGTTGGAAAAGATGCTCAAGTGACAAGGATGGAGAGGATGTCAACTAACGGTGATTCCGAAATCTTGGCAAGCTCCATGAGGAGTGGACTGAGGCTGGGTGGTCCCAGGTCCTCTTTTCACAGGAAAGACAATTTAGCATTTCATTTGGAAATCAAGATCTCTCAGAGACTGGAGAAGCACAAAAGTCAAGTTGCTTAAAGTCAGTAATAGTTTGGGAAGCCATGTCATTTGCTGGAGTGTTTACATGCCATCAATATTTGGGTTAAGGTAAAAATTTGATATCTGAAACATCCGGAATAACCCAGTTTTTTACACGCTTACTCACGTGGTCGTTGCGCTCAATTGGAAAACCCGATCAAAAGTGGGATGCACGGACAACGTGATTTCCGCTTTTTACTTTGTACTTTCAATAAAAAAAAACAAATATTACCAATATTCGGGTTTTAAAAGGGTTATTGCCTTTAATGAAGTCCACAGTCAATACAGCTGTCTACCAGGAAATTTTAGAGCACTTCATGCATGTTTCCCGCTGCCTGTGAGATTTTTACAGACAATGATTATATTTTCCAGCTGTATTTGGCACCTGCTCACAAAGTCAAAACTACTGGAACAACAGTGTTTGATTGGCCAGCAAACTTGCCTGACTTGAACCCTATTGAAAACTGATGTTGTATTGTTAAGAGGAAGACGAGGGAACAGAAACCCTGAACCGCAGACGATCTGGAGGCTGATATCAAAGCATCTTGGGAAACAATAACACCTGAACTGTGCCAAAGGTTGATTGCCTCCATGCTTGATGGTGTCATGAATGTAAAAGGTGGCCCAAAAAAGTACTGAGTGCATATGACTTGACTACCAACATTTCTGTCCATTTGTATTCACATGAAATATTCAAATTTTGTGAAATAGTCCGTCCGTCTTCTTCCGCTTATCCGGGGTCGGGTCGCGGGGGCAGCAGCTTTAGCAGGGAAGCCCAGACTTCCCTCTCCCCAGCCACTTCAGCCAGCTCATCCGACGGGACCCCAAGGCGTTCTCAGGACAGCCGAGAGACATAGTCTCTCCAGCGTGTCCTGGGTCGTCCCCGGGGCCTCCTGCCGGTAGGACATGCCCGGAACACCTCCCCAGGGAGGCGTCCAGGAGGCATCCGAACCAGATGCCCGAGCCACCTCAACTGGTTCCTCTCAACGTGGAGGAGCAGCGACTCGACGCTGAGTCCCTCTCGGATGACCGAGCTTCTCACCCTATCTCTAAGGGAGAGCCCGGCTACCCTGCGGAGGAAACTCATTTCGGCCGCTTGTATCCGGGATCTTGTTCTTTCGGTCACGACCCACAGCTCGTGACCATAGGTGAGGGTAGGAACGTAGATCGACCGGTAAATCGAGAGCTTTGCCTTTCGGCTCAGCTCCTTCTTCACCACAACGGACCGATACAGCGTCCGCATCACTGCAGACGCTGCACCGATCCGCCTGTCGATCTCCCGCTCTAACCTACCCTAACTCGTGAACAAGACCCTAAGATACTTGAACTCCTCCACTTGGGGCAGGACCTCCTGCCCGACCCGGAGAGGGCACTCCACCCTTTTCCGACTGAGGACCATGGTCTCGGATTTGGAGGTGCTGATCCTCATCCCAACCGCTTCACACTCGGCTGCGAACCGCTCCAGTGAGAGCTGGAGGTCACGGCTTGAAGAAGCCAACAGCACCACATCATCTGCAAAAAGCAGAGATGCAATGCTGAGGCCACCAAACCGGACCACCTCCCGACGGACCCTCCTCTCCAGCACCCCTGAATAGACCTTACCTGGGAGGCTGAGGAGTGTGATCCCTCTAAAGTTGGAACACACCCTCCGGTCCCCCTTCTTAACAAGGGGAACCACCACCCCGGTCTGCCAATCCAGAGGCACCGTCCCCGATGTCCACGCGATGCTGCAGAGACGTGTCAACCACGACAGCCCCACAACATCCAGAGCCTTCAGGAACTCCGGGCGGATCTCATCCACCCCCGAGGCCCTGCCACCGAGAAGCTTTCCAACCACCTCGCGACTTCGACCCCAGAGATAGGGGAGCCCACTTCAGAGTCCCCAGACCCTGCTTCCTCAAAGGAAGGCGTGTTGGTGGAATTGAGGAGGTCTTCGAAGTACTCTCCCCACCGGTTCACGACGTCCCGAGTCGAGGTCAACAGCACTCCGTCTCCACTATACACAGTGTTAACGGTGCACTGCTTTCCTCTCCTGAGACGCCGGATGGTGGACCAGAATTTCCTCGAAGCCGTCCGGAAGTCGTTTTCCATGGCCTCACCGAACTCCTCCCATGCCCGAGTTTTTGCCTCAGCGACCGCCAAAGCCGCATTCCGCTTGGCCAGCCGGTACCCGTCAGCAGCCTCCGGAGTCCCACAGGCCAAAAAGGCCCGATAGGACTCCTTCTTCAGCTTGACGGCATCCCTTTCCGCTAAATTTTGTGAAATAGTGAATTTTTTAATGTTTGTGGTATTTTTGCCATAATCATCGAAATTGAAACAAATAAAAGCTTGAAATATTTCACTTTGTTTGTGGGGAACTAATGTAACATGCAAGTTTCACTTTTTTAAACAAATTATTGAAATAAATGGGCTTTTCCTCAATATTCAAATTTTTTGACCAGCACCTATATACAGTAATTTCTGGACTACAAGGCGCACCTGACTATAAGCCACATTAGCTAAATTTGGGGAATACTCTTGTTTGTTACACACATAAGCCGCACCCGACTGTAAGCTGCAGGTGTTTTATTATTGCCGCACCGGGTTCCCGCTACTTTATTTTCCATAATAAGGGCGCAAATTGTCTCACTCTCGTTCTGTCTTTCTTACTGTATTTGGGCTCACTTGGTTTGTTTTGCTCTGCCTGACGCTCTTGCGCTTCCTTTATAGTGCACCCCCTTGTGATCTGATAGATAAGCCACACCTTTGTATTAGCCGCAGGGACGAATGCAAGTGAAAAAAGTAGCGGCTTATACATAGTCCAGAAATTGCTGTACTCAAAATGGACATGAGGAAGATAAACCCTAACACTAAAATAATTAGTAATAATAATAATGATGATGATAATAATAATAATTATTATTAATAATATGATTATTAATAATATGATTAATAATAATTATTATTATAAAACAACTTCTCACATTCAATTGTTTTATTTTCATAACGTAGTAATTCTGTTACTGCTTGTGATATGTACCTGTAGGATGAGCAGAGCCAAGAAGTAGATGTTGGCGACTCTCTTAAACTGCTCATACAAGTTGAGGGGAAGGAATGTGAAAACGTTGTATTTGTACGTCTTGATGGCATTCCCCTGTAACAATGACAAATGGTGATGAGTACCAAGCCAGGAAGAGGAAATATTCCAAATGATTCAACAATGACGACAAACATTTGTACAACCTGGTTACAGTAAAAGGCTTACATGATTGAGTACCGTAAATGAATTACCATGTCCTCATGGTTAGACAAATAATGCACCCAATTATTTGTTTCCTAGTGTATTGGCCATGTAAGAGTAATTGTTTTTTGCACTTACAGAGTATTTGCTCTTTTTAATGCACAGGAATACTTTTTTGTCAAATTCTGGCAGGTGGTGGTAACCTCGGTCATTGGCTTTAACCTTCCAGCCAATTTCTGAAGAGAAGAGAACATTTCAGTTAGGAAGGAGCCAGAGGGAAGGAAGGAAGGATAGACAATCATCTTTGTAGTGCCTTACCACTGGGTCTAACTTCCGCGGGGGGCTGCGGGGCTCCTGGCGTCGGCTCTTCTTCCTCTTCTGAGCTCACATCCAGCTCATCGTCTGTCTCATCATCACTGTATGGCATGACTTCATCATTGGGCCCCACAGATCCTTGGGTGCCCACATGGCGCGTACTCATTTTGACACCGCAGATATCTCTGAGAAGGAAGAAACGATTCAGTTTTTAGAATTCTTAATGCCGATGTGCTCAACAGCAAGTAAAAGCGCAAAATTCTAACAGATTAACACTCTGTTGTCCCATCAACAAATAGGTTAGGATAGAAAACAGGATGTGCTATTGCATTAGCAAGATAAAAACATGTTTGTTACAAAAGAAAAGCTTACAAGCACACAGTAGATCAGGGGTGAGCAAACTTTTTGACTTGCGGGCCACAATGGGTTTGAAATTTTGACAGATGGGCCGTACCAGGAGCATTTGGACCTCATAGCACAGTAAACACACACAGATAAATGTACAACCTGATTTACTTATAGCGTGCACTAAGGACTGCGTTTTTCAAATGTGCAAAATCCACTTATTTAAAACAGCTTTTCCAATAGCTTCATTTTTATTGTTTTAGCTCAACTTTTGCTGTGTTTTTATGCTTTGTAAAGTGACCTTGGGTGTTCTGAAAGTTGCTGTTTTTAAATGAAATGTATTATTATTATTATTATTATATTGTATTATTCTCCCGTTTATTTGAATAAATTGCAAACGTTGTTATGAATGTGCCCTGCGTATCTTTCTGTCCCCTTTCTGTGCGTAAACGAGCTTATCAGTGAGACCCTGACCCAGTGATCATATTTTCCGGGTGTGTAGAAGTTACACAGCAGTGACTCTGGTGTAAAACATAATCTGCACAGGAGTCTGAGGGAAGTGGATCCCAACACCAGTCATCCACTGCTCGTACTGCTGCAGCTGGAGAGTGCGTTCTCCAGCTGCACCCGTCACTCACAGCAGTCCTTCACTTTACGTGAGACCGCGCCAGTGATTTTATTTTCTGCGCCCTCGTAATTAAAGAAGCGAAATAACGCCATAATATGTGTGTGTTAAGAGCGGCAACTTAATCGCTGTCCTTGGTACCCGCGGCAAAGCACTATTAGGGACGTGAAGGGAATTTTTTTTTTTTGCATATTTTCTCTGGCCCACCCATTTTTCCTCAGGCCCACCCACAATAAAAATCCTGGCGCCGCGGCTGGCGCCACCTATTGGTGAAACGCGGGCATTGCAGGGACAAAATTAAATTCATTTAATTAATGATTTTGAATTTTTTTCTAGCCTCATTGGCTAAGTTCGGCGGGCCGGATTGAAAAGCATAATGGGCTGTATTTGGCCTGCGGGCCGGGGTTTGCCCATGTCTGCAGTAGATCATAGCTGTTGCTGCCTATTGGTTTACGCTATGTTGCCGCAGACTAGACAGAATGTTAGTGATAAGCCCTGCTCAACAACATAACAAACTGCAAATGACACGAGTGTCATAATTGGACTACGGAACTCGGAAAGAGGGTAGCCTATTTTCTTTTCAGGGCAAAATACCTGTATGCTTTGTTGTATTCAGTATGGTAACTGAGATGTTGTTTAAAAATACAAGTTATTTTTAAATCAAGCTCCTGTCATCATCCAGTTGAACAACATACCACTCAAGTGGACTAAATAACCTTATATACTTTTCTAGAATTATGTCATCACTTAAAAAGTAGCCGCCATCAAGGCCATTTTAAAAAAGAGAATGCTGGATGTCTCCTTGTTAGCAAATTATAAACCCTTCTCAAACTTTTCCTTCTCAATCAAGATAGTCAAAAAAGTGTTTTTTAATCAACTTGGCACATTCTTGAACTCAGATATTTTTATAAATTCCAGTCAGGTTTCCGACCTCATCACCTCAGTGCAGCATTTGATCATCATACTGTCGAACAGGCTGGAAACTTGGGTGGGGTTAAATGGAAGAGTCCTAAAATCAGGACGGAGTAGCTTTGTGAACATTGGAAATTGTTAATCTGACCGAATGGCCGGGACGTGGGGTCCCTCTAGGGTCAGTCCTTTGACCCCTTTTGGTCAGTCTGTATATGTTACCTTTGGGTCAAATGCTTCAGAATGTCAATGTTGGCTATCATGGTTATACAAATGACACAGCTGTATGTATCAATGTTTCTCAATGACAGCAGCTCAATCAAAGTTACTGTGTCACTGCCTAGAACAATTTGATGAACTAAAATTTCCTTTCGCTAAACCAAAACAAAATGAAGGTCACTGTTTTTGGCAATAAAGAAAAGAGGATTGCTCTGAGAAAATACCTAACATCACTGTCTTTAGAAATCAAAGACCAAGTCCAAATTCTTGGGGTGCTCATAGACTCAGACCTGACTTTCAGCAATCATGCTCCAAGCTGACCAAAAGAAGTTTATTCTTGCTTTTATCTCCAGTAGATTCAATTATTATAACGGTCTTCTGACTGGACTCTCTAAAAAGAGCATCTGACAGTTCATTCAGAACGTTGCAGCTTGGCTTCTGACCAAAACTAATAGATCAGAACAAATCACTCCAGACCTAAAGGCTTTACACTGGCTCCCAGTCAGCTGTAGAATAGATTTCAAAATTCTGCTATTGGTCAATAAATCACTGAATGATTTGGGTCCTGAATACATTCAAGAAATAAACCCAGCACGACTCTGAGATCAGCAGACTTTGGTCAATTAATGGAGCCCAGAGTTCAAAGTAAATATGGTGAAGCTGAATTTAACTGTTATGCTGCACACAAATGGAGCTAAAGTGCTAACAGAGGTGAAGTCAGCCGAGTGTAAATGCTTTTAAATCCAGGTTTAAAAAAAAGTGTCCATGTTTTTCCTATATCTTTTAGATTAGGTTCTTCTAAACAGTTAAAAATCTTTTCTCCTTTTGATTATTTTAGAAAGCTACTCTTAAATGTTTTTAAAGTCTTCTGTTAATATGATTTAATGTTGTCAATGTATCTTCTTTTTAGTAATATTCGTAAGTTTTGTTTTCTTTGCTTTGCTTCTGATTGGCGTTAGCTGTTGTTTGTTGGTGTTGTGCCATTGCTTTTGTAAAGCACATTGAGTTGCCTTGTGTATGAAATGTGCAATAGAAATAAAACTGTCATGCCTTGCAGCTCCATACATCAACACTGACTATTCATTGAATGTAATGATAAAAAAAAGAGAAACTATAACAGAGTGGCATTAATGATACATAGCTTGTTTTTTTTATCTAGAGTCTAAAACAACTTGGATGTGACGGTACAGTTAATTCACACAATTGATGAACTGCATGATCAGACTATTATTATGCCCTTCCTGGTGCGAGAATGCAAAAAATACCTTGCAGCTGTACAGTTACAAAATGTGAAGGAACATGTTGATGTTGTTTAGGGCAGGATTTAAAGTGATTTTTCAATTATTCTGAATAAACAAGTTTAGTTGCATTGATTAAGACCCATCGAATCCCCGAAAAAAAATAATTTTAAGGAACATTTATAAAACAAAACAATTTCATCAGTGCCATCATCCGACTCAGAAAACAGGTTTGGTGGCTGAGGTAACTATGGCAACAATGAGGGAGGGCGGGGTATATGCTCTGCAGAGTGGGACAGAGGAGAGCATACCGTAGTGACGACAGTGAAACCTGAGAGTGGGGGGGGGGGGTGGCTCAGCTCTCGTTCAGACAGGTAAAGTGAAGAGCAAATAAAGGGAACGCCACACAAGGATTGACACAAAAAAAGATGCCACTCAGTCAGTAAATAAAAGCAGAAGGGATCGCTTGCCAGCTGGCATTCACTGTATGGGACACAATTTTGATACAATACTATACAAACGTGCAGCCTGATATATACATCAACTGCCTTTACATCTGATCCCAATTACATTCTATCAATGATTCAGTAATCAGTACCGATCAAATCATAGAACAGCACACAATAATAATCAATGATTTCCACAATGAAGGGTCATGCATCTGTGGCTGCCTGAGGCCTCTGTCCTGTGATAACTGACACTAATGTATCCATGCGGGCAACACAGACCATCTCTGAAGCAACTGACGTTCTTTTGCAAGTGTTGTAATAAATAACTCGGAAACAAAAAGACAATTCAGCACAAGCACCAAATCACCCGTTCTGCAATTACCACTTGTCATGAGTGAAAGTGAATCTATATTGCTAATTAGTTAGCAAGTGTAACTGCACCGGTTATTAATTGTCATTACTCAAACTTAAATGTAAATATTTCTAAAAAATATATATATAAGTTCATAAAATTAATTTTATATTCAGTAGGCTGTTCAATTTCAGTTTCCTAAAAACACAGCATCTCCCCTATACCAGAATGGTTTGACCCAACTTGTCATTATGCCACCTAGAATAACCTGTCAATCACTTGAAAACTTTATTTAAAATTTGGTAAATTATTCCTTTTTTAGAACAGAGCTTTACTATGATCCCAAAAGATAATACTTATATTTATAATAATCTGTATGTGCACAAATCTTTATAATAAAAGTATTTATTCTGTATTTATTTATGTATTATTTGTTTATATATTATTTATTAATTAATTATGCATTTATTTATTATGTATTTATTATGTACTTATTATTTTTGTTATTATTTTATTGATGTAATTAGTTAGTTAGTTAGTTAGTTAGTTATCTCTTTTGTTTTCTTCTAAATAGTTCAAGAGACCACATAAATACCAGTTCCAAAGTTTAATAAATCAGACAATGATGGCACAGCACTCGTTTGTTTGTTCTTCAATTAGAAATGCTTCGCGCTGGTTAGGGGTTACTTGGCTGAAAAAATATTTCACATGGGGCACATCACTGAAAAAAGGTCTACAACCATGGACTTAAACCATGATTGTCCCTACAGCTAGAGTGTATAACTATTCTCCAGTGATATAGTGTTTAAATCTCTTCAAGTTCACACTGAAATAATTTTCCAATATTTCAAAGCGGTTCTACAAGAGTGACCAAGTGAACTGATAACCTTGTTTTTTATTATGTGTTGATATTTTCCTCGGTGGATGGAGAGCAATTCTATGGCAGTGACTGGCACACAATCTATCGTAGACTTCGAACAAGGTTGAACTGTTGATATGAGAGTTACAAACTATAAACTAAATGTCTTTATTTGCCTTTGTATGTGAACAAGCCATTGACTGATTGACAGATGATGATGAGAAAATGTGTGTCACATATTTGTCAGCCAATGACAGTTGTTTGGGTAGAAGCATCCTCATTAATATTCCATTCAATTTTAAGAATAATCGTGGATGGTGAAAAGTGGCTGTGTTTGTTTATTATTTGATACAGTCCAGGTTCTTCAAACAATTTGAAAGAAATAAAGGACAGCATTTAACTGTATGGAAGATCGATGGTGACATAAAGCCTTCTACCCTATTTATGTGATGTAGATGGCCACCCTCACTTCTCTTTCAAACCGTCTGTCTTGTGTATTCACAGGCATGTCTACAACTTAAGCCACAGTATTTAGATGGAAGAACAAGTGCTAGGTGACAAAGTCAACAATTGTCAATGAATGAAAAGTTCAAACAGAAAAGGTGGACGGCATTTTAATATTTAGAATCTCCTTTCTTTCCGTATTTTAAAGGGGAAGTACATTTCTTAATGCATCCATCTATCCATTTACTAGCGCTTATCTGGGGTCGGGTCGCGGGGGCAGCAGCTTTAGGAGGGAAGCCCAGACTTCCCTGTCCCCAGCCACTTCAACCAGCTCCTGCGACATGATTCCAAAGCGTTCCCAGACCAGCCGAGAGACAAAGTCTCTCCAGTATGTCCTGTTTCTTGATATATAGGTTATATATAACCTCACTAGTCTAAACATGACATTCTGATTGTTACATTTGTAGAATATGAGTTATGAAGCAAAATCCAGCCGTTTTTATCCATCTCAGGGGGCCGCCATTTTGCCACTTGATGTCAACAGAAGATGACATCACAGTTACTCAGGGCTCAGACAACGACCAATCACGGCTCACCTGTTTTCTGAAGCTGAGAAGTGATTGGTTGTAAGTGGCAAAATGGTCGGCTTCTGATATTGATCAAAACTGCTGGATTTTGCTGCCTAACTCATATTCCACTAACACAATATTAACCACAATACTGTATTCAGACTAGTGGGGCTGCATAGAACATATTGTAAATAATTTTGTTTTTTGGGGGTGTTGACATCCCCTTTAAAGAGTAACTTAACTTTTTATCTTTTATCTATAAAAGTGAAAACTGGATAAAGGAGTTCAGACCAAAATAAAAAAACAAAAACAAAAGCAACAACCTGTAAAAATGACCAAATTAGTCACCTTATTTTAGCGAATGAAGAATGAAAGTCAGAAGCCCTCCCCCACCACCCCTCACTCACCCGTTTATGATGGAAGCTTTCACTGTACAAACCAAGCCGTGTTCAATGTGTTATTTCCAATTTGACTTCTGTATAAAAAAAATTGTGGCATCTTTAAGTCAGGTGACTATTACAGTCAATTCAGCAATAGCATCAAATGAACGCTATCACAATTGAGATTCTCCAGCAGTTTTCACAGCAGGAATCAAACTAATGAAATCCACTGAATGCAAGTCCATAGAGACCTCATGCTGGCTAATCTCCTGTGCATGGCGCCACTAAAATACTATGCATATTCATATCAGTGAGGAAAAGTCTATTTCTAGCCACAAACCTCATCAATCATGTAGTCAAATTGTCAGTTACAGACAGTGCATTGTAACTGTATTAGCATTAGAGTTCAAAATGGACAAGTGGAAAAATACTGGATTTAGTCTGAACATCAACAACAACAGCAATGCTGATTACTGATGAGAAATAGACATTGATTAACAATCAATCATCGATTCCTTGTTGATGTTGATTTTAGATGACAGAAAATAATTGTAAACTTGAGTTTAGATGACATTGCAGCCTCATTGTGAAATCCACATTGCCTTAATTACTTCAAGACAAACTGCAAACTGCAACAACAACTTATTCAATGTAAATGACAAATGATTAACTGGTATATTTCCAATTTTTGAGTGGAAGTTAAATTGTAAAATGTTGATTATTAATTTAGCTTGACTCCATCAGCATAGGTGATTAGGTAGATGAGTCACTTTGGAATATATATTGGATACATTATCATTCAATTAAATTGAATTTAATTTGAAACTAATAATACAAAATATTGATGACAAATTGTGAAACCGTTTTTAAAAAAAACACAAATTAATCATAATTTATCTTAATTATTCAATCATTTCTTCACCGTTTGCCATATACTCTTTTTTTTTCATAAATGAAATGATCTTGTACCTGCCATCAGTGTCAGCTCTTTCCGCAAAGTCACAGACAATATTTCCCGAATCAAAACTTTTGCTCATTGCTTGTTTATGGTAAACAGTCGGGCAGGTTGCACGACCCAGGCCGCACTGTGTTAAGGTACAACACTTTCCTGGATCTTTCAGCATTAAAGTGGTTCAACAAGGGAAGATTACAGCTATCAAAACATGTACTCTAAAACTATGTTTGGTGTGTACTGTGCTGTTTTAAGAGATTTTTATTGCTGATTACACTGTCTTGTTGTGATTAACAAAGACTGCAGAAAAACAATTATGATTTTTTTTTTTAACCAACACAAAGATGTTGGAGAACTTTTGTCGAGTCATCCAAAGAACATTTGTGATGTCACTGGCATTGCCAGCATGTTTTAGTACGATAATGAATCAGAAGTCACGGGGAACTTGGAGTTTAGTCCTCATAGTTGATCACTATATGAACACTTTGTTCATATATTGTACGTTGTAGTTGGATAGTGAAGAAAGGACCTCAGACCCTATTTGAGAAATTTAAATCTGCTTGAAGTGGAAACTCATCATTGATCTCAATTCAAGTTTACTTAGAAACCAAACCACTATTTGGATGATAAGGATTTGAGGATTATTCTCAGATGTCAAATGCCTGACTATATATGTACTACGATGGTCAAAATACTACTTTTAAAGTGACATTGATTTAGCCTTGGGGTCGCTATATATGGCAAAAAAAGGGTAAATTCAATAGAAGTAAAATTCTGCCTTTTCAGATAATAGTGCTGTGTTTCTTTGATCAATGTTTTTTTTTTTATTATTGAAGTTGCCGTTCTGTAGTGGTGTGTTACTTTTACAACATCATAGTGAGACTATATATATAGCCTAAATAGTAACCAAACTCATCAGAAACCATCTTGTATGATCCACCACTGCACACTACAACAATAATTAACACATAGTTTAATTCCAAAATTGTGCATTGGAATCTTTAATTTGGCATATCAAATATTAGC
This sequence comes from Vanacampus margaritifer, assembly GCF_051991255.1. Taxonomy (NCBI): domain Eukaryota; kingdom Metazoa; phylum Chordata; class Actinopteri; order Syngnathiformes; family Syngnathidae; genus Vanacampus; species Vanacampus margaritifer. Next base: position 15,318,026 of record NC_135445.1, on the reverse strand, counting down.
ATTTGGCTAAGTTTGGATCCGTGCTGGGAAGTACATTTGTGGCTTGAAATGTGATAATGGGTTTTTACCTTTTTGTTTGATTTTGGCTCAGTTACAACCACACGCATATACACTTATATTAGGGCTAAAATGTACTGTATTTCAGATACAGTGAACATACTTAAAATATGATAATAATAACAACAGTACAAATAAAAAAATATAAAAAGAATACTATGCTTTTGGCAAACGACAAAAATGTGAATGGAACAAGAGCAGTCGTCCAGGTGAGGCACTGACACTCCCTTCCAAGTGTTTGAACCAACTCTTCAACACCAAACTGAAACTGACCAGGTACAAATGTTTAAGATTATATTAAACTGTACTTACAACGTGTTCTTTGCTGGTGAGTGGTTAAAAAAAAAAAGAAGTAAAGAATGGAAGAATCGTGGTCTCTTCGGGTGTCCGGCCGCTGTGTCACCGCACCATGTTTCCTTCTTCTTCCTGCTTGTTCAGACGCGCAACTGCACCCCGCCCTTCCTCCTCCCCCACGCAACCTTACCTGCCCGGCCCTCACTAACCCACGCGACCGGTTTGACACGTTCCACACCACATACGCACGTCGCACACACAAACACTAGGCCTGTGTGAAAAAATAATAATCGGCGTGGCAAATTTTGGAGACATCGATGACAGGTGTTCTTTTTGTAAAGCTGTAGGACACCGAAAAGTGTAACACGTTTATTTTTTGATTGCCCCATTAGTGCTTCTTTTTGAAAGGATATTGAGAAATATTTTATGTGTGAATAAAAACACAAGATTGCAAAAACATTACTACCCTTTTTGAATCTGAACAAAAAATTATCAACTTTGGTTAATTTGTATGTTTTGTTGGGAACATGTTATATCCATAAATGTAAATGTCCAAACTTGAAACCTTTATTCAAATTATTTTTTATTGAAATTGACAATTATTTAAGTCTCTTAAATTTGTAACGAACAAGAAATGTCATTTCATAATGAATGTCCATGCAGAATTATTCAAAAAACAAACAAACAAAAAACTCTTGAGCAAACTGAATATTGTTTCTGTTTTTTCTCCTGTTTTTAATTTTAATTATTTTTTTTATGGCATTCATGTAGATTGGATTGACTGGTATTTGTATAATTTATCTATTTTCAATATATTAAAAAAAATAGAAAAAAGTTATTTCTGTGCCTTAAAAAATAAAAATAAAATAAAATTCCAAATATGCACCTTCAATAAAAATAATATTGATAATAGGCCTAATAATTGTTTACTATTTGAACTTTCTAAATGTGACATGTTGTCAACCTCATCTTGTCTTCATTTTATCTTGATTGTGTGCAAGCAGCAGCCACCAAATTGTTGTGTTCAAGATGTGCTGTTGAAAATTTTCAATTCAACACTCCCTGAGGTTTTGGACCAAAAGAATATGTACAGTGTTTTTAAGTAAAAGTTAAAGTAAAAAAAAAAATCTGAACTGCATCCAAGCTGAAAACTGGGGCAGTCATCGCCAAGTTGTTATTGTTACCTGCCACCATTAGAATGCCGGTTAAAAGACCATTCCCAGACACACTTGCGTCCTTGAGTAAGACACTAATACCTTGAAGTTTTCCCCAGACGCTTGAGCAGCCCCCAAGTGGTCAAGTACTTGAATAATGAGTGTAGAGGCGATGACTCAGCGACAACTAATTCAAATTCGCACATTTTGCAGGCCTTTGCTTTTCAAAGTATATTGCATGCAAACAACAAACTGAATAGATGTCAAACTTAAACCATGTGACAGACTAATTTTGTCGAATATTATGCATAAAACAGTGGGAAAATTTGTATTTTGATGGCATGGGACCTTTAACTATACCACAACTTTGAATTATGGATTCATGTTTGATTGTGACAAACTGCATTGGATGGTCAGTAGTAGATCACTGTAATGTATGTATTTATGGAGGAAGTACAGATCAGTTTAAAGTCAGCCAATTTAAATTAGTTTAATGGTAAAAGCGCAAGAAAAATTTAATACAGTCACAAACCATGATAAAAAAAATGTTCACACTCCAATGCACATGGTGGCGGTAATGCTAACTTGTAAATAAGACCGCGGTAAAACATAGGCCACGCCTTTCTCCGTTCCTATTGGTCAATCGGAAAATCACGTGTCGATTCACTTGCCGTGTGTCTGTAGTGCGCCTAGCAAATAGATTGAATTTAGCTACTTTTGACGCAAAGCTAAAAACACAACAAACAATTTACAGGAGCTAAGTACAATTGTGTTTTTTTTCCCGGAAATATATCCGCAGTTGCAAGGCCACGCTGCTATAATCGTCTGTATTTTACCATGGTCGGTGTTAAAGTGATCGGGAGTGATCCGGAATTTCTACCGGAGCTAGCGGCCGCCGGCTCGAAGCTCGCAGTGGTAAAGTTCACAATGGCCGGGTAAGACCCACGTTGGAGGCCGTCCTACAACCAACTACGCTTCTTTACACATATTACCTTAGTCACGAATGGTCAACCATAAATGTTTGGAAGAAATGCCATTCGCGGTGTAGATATATATTTTCAAAAACAACTGCTTGCATTAGATACCTGTATGTTAGCATTATGCTAGCGTTAGCTTTTCTGGCAGACTTGCTTAGAATGACATAGCACTATCGCAGTGACTTGGCATTGGAGCATTGCAAATTCCAATAATGGGTTGGCTGACATAATGTGTATGTAGAAAAGAGAATTTGATTCTAGCTCATCACTGAAAAGAATGTTGTACACGAACTTGTCCATTTCCCTTAGTTGTGTAGTCTTTGACTGCTCGCACTCGGTAACTACATTTCCTGTGTGTTGACTTGTCAATGACAGTATTTCACCGATTGGTTGCATGATAAGAACTGACTATATATTTAAATAGTTGACCCTAATTGACTTGTTGAGAGAGATATAATACTTTACTTAATGATTAACTGTGGTTATGTCAGTCAACTCCTATCTAGAAGACGACACATGCAAGACAATTCAACTTTATTTAAGATGGAACAAAATACAGCACTGCTATGTACAAGATACACATTTTGTTGTATTAAGTGAGGTTATAGTCTTTAATCAATTATTTGAATACTTCTGCACGACTAGAGCGGAGTTAATAGGACATTCTTCTTCCCCCACAGGTGCCGGCCGTGTGTCAGAATAGCTCCAGTGTTCAACATGTTGAGTAATAAGTATCCCCTGGCCGTCTTCCTCGAAGTTGATGTCCATGTCTGTCCGGTCAGTCTGATCTCAAACACACCAATTCAATAAAACATATAGCATATGTTTCTAGTTGATATGTTTGCATAAAATGATGAAATGATTCCCAAACAATTGCAAAAAGCAAAGAGATGTGGTTTGCAGTTATGCACACGTTGCATCTATAACCAACCTTAAGGTTTGTTTTTCATTTTGAGATATTTATATATGAAATCATTTAGCTTTTACTGCATTAGATTTGCTATGCAAATGTATTGGTTCTGTCATTCTGCCAATTTGTGAAAAAAAAAAATAATTTGAAGGTGTACCTCACAAGACTAGTACAGTAAAATCAATTTTATTATGAAACATTTGATAAAAATGTTATAAAAGAGGCGATTCTGTCATTTTTTGCTAGGTATCAAACAAATCCCTTGTGGAAATTGAGGACCAAAGAGGCTGTGCTTAGGAAATGCGACAATTTAGGTCATTTGACTCAACTAGCTTTTTCTTCCGTAGGCAACAAAAGAAGCCAACAACATAGCAGCCACACCAACGTTCTTATTCTTCAGAAACCGGGAACGGGTGGACCAGTATCAAGGAGCGGATGCTGCAGGTCTGGAGGAGAAGATCAAACAGCTCACAGAGAATGATCCAGGAAACAGTGAGGATTCTGACATTCCGAAGGGATATGTAAGTAGACATTTTACTGTTGCATTCCCAAAAATGCAGTATTGGCTGAATTACTGGTATTTATGTTTACTTTCAAATGAAGCTAAAATGCAGTATAGTACTCTCATTTTGTTTCCAGATGGACCTCATGCCTTTCGTCAATAAAGCCGGCTGCGAATGTCTCAACGAGAGCGATGACTGTGGTTTTGACAACTGCTTACTGAAAGCTGATTCATCCTACCTGGAGTCAGACTGTGATGAACAGGTAAGAAGCAAAACAGGCAACAGGGCTAATTCCACATTTTCAAGATATTAGCCATTACCGAGCAACATTTTGTCTTGACGTGACTACTATCAGGACTCGGTATTGTTTTAAACATTTATGTGTAGTTATATAGTATATTGGTGAGATATTTTACCTTGACATTAATAAAGCAGGAGCTTGTCATTTGAATTTGGTACCAGCTTTCTTTCCACTGCAGCATGTACATAAAGCATGCCTTCCTGAGTATGTGTGAGCCAGGTAAATTTGTCCAGCTATGTCAAATCCCAGCGGCGTGCGTATCACACTTAACTACTTGAAAGGTGTCGTGTCCCTAACTACTTCATCATAAAAAAGAAAAAAAAACTTTTTATATGTTGTTTGCAGTTGCTGATAACTATGGCCTTCAACCAGCCTGTGAGGCTCTTCTCAATGAGGTTACAGTCCTCAGACTTTGGTGAGTATTTTTGCAATGATCTCCACTTCAGTCAATTGAACTCTTCATAAGGCTATTCCACATTGTATTCTGAGAACTATTTTCTTCTTTTCTGCCTGTTCTTCATTTCCCAACTATGATGCACCGTGTTACATTCCTTGTTGGTGTACCAGCCCAAGCTCCTAAAGTGGTGAAGATATTTATCAATCTCCCGCGCTCTTTGGGTTTTGACGATGCCGAGCGAAACGAAGCCACCCAAACTCTGGAGCTGGCAGAGGAAGACTACAAAGACGATGGAATCATTCCACTACGCTATGTCAAGTTTCAGAATGTGCAGAGTGTAACGGTAAGAACCAGAACACTCTTGGTACTTCTGTGCCATACTGAAACATGAAACATTATTTTTAAATACATTAAAAGGGGATTTTTATATGCCCGGTTACATTTGCACCAAATCACCAGTCCCAATTTTGGATTAAAGTTTGTTTTTCCCCCATTCAATGATCATACAGTGCCTCAGTTAATCTTAAATTTCATCCTTCCCTTCATCCTCACTCACTTTTAAGTTTTGGAATAATAGATTCCTTACGAGTGCACATAACTTGACATAATTTGTCAGAACAAAAAGGTGTGATGCAAAACAAAAAAAATAATCAATGTGACAATTGGTACGCATCAGGATGTTTATACTAAATTATCGTAAATTGTAAAGTTGACGTACACATTGAGTTGTAAATAGCTGTGTATTTATTAATGCGAAATGTGAATTTGGTTAGTGAAATTGTTAACTTAGTGGATCTTAGCAAGTTTTTTTCTCGAAACTGGAGAATGTTCTTCCAATCTAAATTGTGAGGTTAACTAATATATTACCAACAAAGTGTTCTCACTCCATAGTAGACAACAGGAGTCTTAGCTGCTTGCCACCACACATAACAAGAAAAACATCTAGCACTTCTTCTCTTGAGTAGAAAGATGCATTTCCAGTGTATTATTTTTGTCTTTGTTTTCCCACTCACTAGTTGTTCATCAAATCAAACCAAGGAGATGAGGAAACCACAAAAATAAACTACCTGACATTCATTGGTACTCCAGTACAGGCCACCAACATGAATGACTTCAAAAGGGTATGGGTTCATCACATCAAACTAAGCAAATGTGTACATTTTTTTGTACTAAAAAATAAATGGTCTATTCATACAGGTTGTGGGGAAAAAAGGAGAGAGTCACTAAGTGAGAACAAATGGGGAAACAAGGAGTCTGCTGAAATTTTGAAGGACTTTTCCCTTTGCCAAAGCTATCACATTCAAGAATACGTTCACAAACAACACACAGACACACACATACATGCATACACAGACACGCACTCCTCAACTTCTGATTTAAAGAATTATCAGTCTCTGGGGACTCCCAGTTGATAAACATTTGTATTGTAATTCAAATGAAAATACCTGTAAATAAAACAGTCCTTTTGCAAAGGCATGTGTGTCTTTTCTGATTTTATGGCAACTCTGAACTGTAGCAAGATTTATATAATATAGATAAATATTGTTTGAAAACAAATGTCTTTAAATGCATTTTACTGTTTTCCTCGATCAGTTGTTCTCAAACCTTTCCATCAAGTACCAACATTAGAACTTTCACGTTGTGCCTAAATATTGTAAAACTTTATTAAAAAATGAAATACAATTGACTGTACTTGGACAAGGATTCTTTCAGGTAACACTTGAGTGAACCTGTGTTCCAATTCTGTCCTAGGTAATTTAATTTCTTCATTTAGTCTCCAAGTTGAAGCACTTGCATTGCCTACTAACTGAAAACAAGCAAAGCTATGTTAGTCAGGGGTCACCAACAGTAGCTGACTACCTGTTTTTGAGCAACTCACCAAAGAATATTGTTTTTGTAAAAAGCTTCAGAGTTGTTTTAATAGCATCCAGGCCTCACCTCTCAGCGACTTTGATTTTGTCAATGTTGCTCATGTTGCAAGAGATTAAATCCACCGTGATTAGGGAGAACCTTTATGGATCCTGAAAGAAATTCTGAAACATGTTGAAGGTGGAATATCAAAAAAAATCTACGACAGAAGAAAAACATGTTTTTATAATGAGATGTTCTAATACTATTATATATATTGAGCAGGTATTTCAGAATACAGAAACAAGCATGCTTTGTCTTTATCAAATGGATGTTGAGATACATATTCAATTATGTATTTTATTTAATCATGAAAAAAATAAACTAAACCTAAGATCCTAATATTGGTAAGAAGTGGTTCTCACACATTTTACACCAAAACTTCTACCTAAAATAATAATAAAATTAATGCTTCAAATACCAGTAATATTGATCAACATAAAACTAATGCAGCAAACTACGCCCAAGGTCATCAAGAGGTTGTGTTCTTAAAAGGTAGGCGTGCATGTCGCTTAATGTTATTTGTAAGCAATTGAAACTTTATGCAGTTTGACCATTTACACTGATCAAATAAAAAAAGGAAACTACTAGAACAATAATTAATTGAAATGTTTTGCACACAAAAGTGAAATAAAATAATGTTGAAAAACAAGCAGTTCCAAAATATATTGAAAGTAAAAGAGAATGCAACTGAACTTTAAAAATAAATAAATGGAAAAAAAAATATGGCATCTACAGGAAGCCTGGTTCTAATACCACAATGAGAACGACTGCTGTGTATTAACCGTCAAATTTCGCACAAATGGCATACAGTACATACAATATACTGCACTACTGTAAAAAAACAACAACATTACAGCACTGTACAGTTGCAACAAATTGTGCAATCTGAGCCTGAGTGCTTTTACTTTGACAAGAAACACCCGGATGTGTTTGGGGTCATCGCTAATGTTGTCTCGTGATTAGTTCGCTGACCGTCACGCAAAGGTTTGACTGAGCTAAAAACCTCAAAGAAGCAATAGCTGTTTTTATTTATCACCGACTGAGATATTTTTGCCTAAACTTAACACGAAGGAGATGTCTCAGTGAGCTGCGGTCTTGGGTGCGTATCCACTATCTTAAGCGTTATATTTTTATCCTATGAGCTGCTTTAGCAACCCGGAAGTCCCGGCATTACAGTTGTTTGGCTTTAGTGTAACATAGCATCACCGTAGCCGATCAGGTTTTGATTGCACGACAACACGCATAAATAGGGGTGTAAATGAAAAGCAATAGTGTGTGTAGTGTAGGGAGTCACTCTCGACAGCTCTGTGAGCCATTCATACTCCTATGTACCCTATTTGCACCACATTGATCACTACACTTAATCTGTCCTCAACGTCAATAATCGCTGAACATTTAATTCATATTATTCAACTTTACTCTAATTTCTATCCCAATCAGTGAATGAAATATCGCCCCTCTGGAAACGTAACGGTGCTGCGCAAACAAAATTGGCTGATGGCACGTCTTCTTTGGGAGATCGCTCTGCGCAAATTGAGTGAACGATCGATGTATCTACTACTACACTGCCTAAACAACCAAATGTGAGAATGTGTCAAGCTTTTGTTTGTGGACACGAAGTCTTTTAGATATTGAAGGATAGTTGTTTTTGGCGCAAAAGCAGTATATGCTTCTGTGTGAATGCAATCAAAATGGTAAGTTCTCTGAAAGTAAGAACCTGTAGAATACTCAAACATTGATGGCACTGACAAGATCTTTGCGATATGATCCTCCAAGCAGTAGTTTCAAATCTTTCCAAATGCTATTATTTAAGGCAGTATCTGTATTAAAAATATCTGTTGATCAACACATATTGCAGAGACAAGTGTTGGAATACAGTAGCCTAAGTACTGTTAGTTTGTTGTTGTTCAGTTTGAGAGAATGTTGATTTTTTTGAATACAGACTGGAGATCGGTGAACAGGTCCTTCGAAGGATTTATTTTACAGAATATTCTGGACACAGCGGGTTTACAAAAGCACAGCTGCTTCTCGCCAGTGTGCCTTTTTCAGCGGACTCCCAGCATTCTTATACTATCTTGAAAAGACCTCAGAAAACAGCCCCCAGACCTGAGTTCAATACACATGACGACAGCCGGAAGTAGATAAGACTTTTTACACTTTTACAGCATATCATCCACTACACATTGAGTTCAACCCCAGATACTGGCCGATTGATGTGGAAACAGACGAGGTCTTTTAGACATGATGACATGAGCAGAAATTGTGACAGCACTTATAAAGACACATCCACAGATAAAAGTTATACTGAGGAAATAAGGAAATTAAAACAGTTATGACTAAATCTAGGCAGAAGAATCTCAACAGTACATTGCAATATGGGAATGTTTTTGAGTGTTCACTCACATTCATTTTCACTCAACCCTACCAGATAAATCAGCACCATGTCGGGGAACAATCTGGTTCTACCCATTGTTCTATGGGGCCGCACCGCTCCAACTCACTGTATCAGCAGCCTGTTGGTGATGGACGACTTCAGCACAATCATCACTGGCTGCCATGACGGACAGATCTGCCTTTGGGACATGACATCGGAGCTTGAGGTAGTGATAGAATCATATGGTGATGTTCATTGTTGTGTGTGTCATTACATGGGACGTTTTTCAGCGGTGCAGAGACCATCTTTTTTAAACCACTGTTAAGACATACAGCTTTCAAGGTGACTAACGGTGCGCAATGAACTAGCTTGCACACATGTGGTCAAGGGGCATATTCACTGTATTTAATTGGATTCTTCCAGATTTGATGAATGAGAATCGCGATTCATACGAGAATCAATTTTTTGGCACACCCCTAGTAGTTATGGTAAAATTATGTTTTGTTTTCAAATATCTAAATTGCTCTCTTTTAGCAAAACTCTGATAACGTAGCTACGCAAGGTCAGATCTTGAGCACACCTGTTGTGTATGATTAACATCTCATCACACAGACATCCACGTCTCAAATTTCCTTAGTTAATTACAGGAAATGCCAAAACATTATGGTTAAGTGACAGTAAGCTTACTCCCAAACTTGATGTGAAAGTAGTGGACATAGTTGATTTGGTCGGTTCAGGGCGCAGTACTGCAAATACATAACAAATAGATCACACAATGTGAATTATCAACCACGATTCAAATTACAATGGCGGATTTTGTGTCTTAAAATTCTGTGTCGGAATGAGAGGTCTCAAGCAGCATGCAAAGTGGTGCCAACTGCCAATGTAGTGGCTCAGGCAAAATGAAAGGAAGTAGATAGACCTTTTTTGTTTGTGTCAATATTTTTTAGATCTGAAAACACAAACAAAGTGCAACATATCCGATTTTGGAGCTTCTGAATGATCTAATGGAGCCAGTCACAAGAAAGTCATGTCATATCAGATACTAAACTCCTTTCAACTGCGTCTGTGTCTTCAGCCCATCAAGGCAGTTTTTGCTGGCCTCTCCTAGAGCAGTTTTCTGGATGTGCTGCACAATTTTTAAACAAATGTTACCCCAAAAGGGCACAGATTACCACACACTCGGGATGAGTTAAATCCATGTTGTTGCTGACAGAAATGTATCAAAATATCCCACCGGAGACTACATTTTTCTTGAAAAGCTGTAAGCTTGCAAGCAGTCCTCCGCTGCAAAGCCAGCCGCCTGGCGTGTTAGTTTGAGGGCCCATTCCTTGCTGTTTTTATTTTCTAATTGTTTTTATGTTTCAATTCTCTCAGATTTGTCCCAGGGCCATGCTATTTGGTCATACAGCGTCCATCACCTGTCTGTCTAAAGCCAGCGCCTGCAGTGATAAACAGTACATCGTCAGTGCATCAGAGAGTGGGTGAGTATATCTTCAATATAGGTTTTCTTACCTAACTTTTAAACCCTTGTCATTCTGTTAGTTCATAATCACATCCAAGGGACCTTATAACAACAGAAATCAGCACCTTTCTCCTGCACGCCACAAACACACTAATATGGAGCCGATTATTAGTTTTTGTCCACACTGTGTCATAAAATAGCTACCACTAAAGAACATACCAAAAAAATACATTTAATCCGAGCAAATATCTACTATATTTCTTTTTTTGTGTACAATAACTTAATTTTCTTGTTGTTTCCAGGGAGATGTGTTTATGGGATGTCAATGATGGTCGCTGTATAGAATTTACAAAACTGGCTTGTGCTCACACTGGCATACAGGTAAACTCATTTATAATGCACATTGTATATTGTTTGTCCTTAAGTAGACATATATTCAAAGTTACGTCTCTTTCAAGCACTTACCATCAAATTGTCATATAACAAACATACCACGGAATACACAAGTGTTGAAATAACTACCAATCACTAATTTGCTAGAACTCCTTCCATCGCCAGCTTTCCTCATCTTTTGTTCTTGTTTCCCTGTTACTTTTCCTCTGTGATTGTCTAGTTCTATCAATTCACTGTCAGCACTCAGAGAGAAGGTCGCCTGCTCTGTAATGGCCATTATCCAGAGATTCTTGTGGTAGATGCCACCAGTCTGGAGGTGCTATACTCGCTGGTGTCCAAAATCTCCCCTGACTGGATCAGCTCCATGAGTATTATCCGATCACACCGTACACAAGGTTTATTGATTTACTCTCACTTGTAATTCTCATTTTGTCCGTAATTTTCTGTGCAAACTTGCTATGTTTCTACAAGTAATAGATGGGTGTTGAAATGAACACCACTTTTAAGTTTAATCAACTAATTCTTGTTGTACATCTTTGTATTCAGCAGGTGGCTTTACTTCTTGTTTACTTCTTCTCTGTTGCAAGACTTTGCACTTTAAACATGCAAATTATCTTTTTTTTATGATTGTAATACTTTATTGAACTACACTTTCCAATATTTGTAATTGGTCATCTTGAACAAATGTTTACTTGGATAGACTGAAATCAAGACAGCTGGTGATAAATGCACCTTTAATTTGCTTGAAATTGCACTACATTATGTCATAATAGTGATACAAACTTACGTTATAACTTAATGAGTACTTTTTCCTGCAGAGGACACAGTTGTGGCAGTGTCAGTGACAGGCATTTTAAAAGTCTGGATCATCACAGCTGAGGTCAACAGGATGCAGGTAGTGGTTATTTTGCATTAAAAATGAGCATATTGCGTAATTATTTTTTTTTTGAATAAATACAAAAACACATAAATATAAATATGGAAAAATATCCTCTCAGGACCTGGACCCGGTGTTTGAAGAAGAGTCCAAACCTATATACTGTCAGGGCTGTCAGAGTATTTCCTTCTGTACATTCACTCAGAGCAGCCTGCTGGTGGTCTGCTCCAAGTTCTGGAGGGTAAGAACTGGTCCTCAAACAAAGTACAGACCACAGTACATGCAGATGGAGCAAAACACCACTTAGCCTTAAACTTGAAACCAAATATGTTTTGTGTTTGTCAGGTTTTTGATGCAGGTGACTATTCACTACTCTGCTCCGTGCCCAGTGACAATGACAAGGCCTGGGCTGGAGGAGAGTTCATTGCAGCAGACAAAGTCATCATTTGGACTGAAGATGGCTGCAGTTACATCTATAACCTACCAGCCAGGTATAGTTGCAATAACGTCAACTTCATCATCATCACCATGGCCCAGCAAATGACATAGAAGACAATTTTAGACCAAAATTTTTATTTATTTATTTATGTCTTTATCTTCTCTCCAGCTGTTTACCTGCCAGTGTCCATTTCCGAAGTGATGTGGGCAAAAAAGAAGGCTCAATTCCGCCATTGATATACAGCATAGAGAATCTAACAGACAAACAGGTCAGTCACTAAGCGTTCTAGTTAAAATGACAAAATACACAGTCTCGAATTCATTGAGGCAGGCATGAACCTGTATTTTATTTCAAAGTGATTAGCAGCTAGTCTGCTCTAATTCAAAACAATGCAAGCATTGTTTGACCATGGACATGTTGTAAGCCAATCTCAGGGCCAATATACAGTACAAGCAGGAAATAAGATAATTGTGAAGTCTGCTAATTAAAAGTGTGGAATCATTACGTAAATTTAGTGTAATTCAGGAAGCAATCAAGTTTGTTCTGATACAAGCACATTTAGAAATGTCAGTCAAATCATATTAAAGGAGCATCTTATAAAAAGCCACTGATATGCACCTAGCCAGTACTTGAAGCTGCTGGTGTGTATGGAGTCCTGATAACCTCCCAGTGCAGTCCAAATTCTTGAAGTCGTGCTCGAAAGTTGTAAAAAGAGCCATCCTTAATCAGTCTCAGGAAAATCTGACTATATATTGAAAGTAAAAAAAAAAAAAATTCAAAATCTCCCATAACCCCACAAATAAATCTCCTTTCCCCACCACCCCACGGTACCCAATTTTTTAAATGGGTAATAATAATCACACACTCACTTTGCACATAGAAAAACTTTCTCAAGACTTTTGCCAGGCTTGTCAGCAGATCAAAATTGTCAGATAACTGGACACGAGGTGCATCAGCTGATTAGTTCAACATCCTTAACTTACTTTCAAAAACAACGTGATTTGGATTTTGAGGTTGCGCAGGCCCTCTCAACTTTCCTCCAACTTGCGCTATTTTCTAGCTCCTGATATGTCCGCCTGTGACTTGCTTCTTTTTTGGACGACGAGAGCCCTTCCACAAGCTACTGATCCAGGGAGACTCTTCAGGCAGACTGTCTCTGTGGAGCATTCCAGACTCCTCGCCTCCACGGCCACTATCCACTCCAGCAGGTATGGACACATGAGTTGTCAAAACTACACTTGAATGTGCAATTCCCCATAAATGAGTATCAAGGAAATTTATTAGAAAACTTGGTTTCTTTTTAGAATTAATATACACTGCAAAGCACTCACAAATTTCGGCCATTGAATAAAAATGACATTTGTTAATGTGCATACACAAATATATTTTTTTCTGACAAATTCCTTTAATACTGTAATATCGCCTAAATAAAATAAAATACAGTACACACGAAAAAGTCTAGGAGTGAGAAATTTTAGATTAAAAAAACAACAAAAAAACACAATATTCTTAAATAGTTACTGCATTCACTGGGGAAAAAAAGTCTCAATCTCTCAGGCTGGTACAAAATAGCCTGCAGTCTGGTACTGTTCTTTGGGCTGATATATGAGGACCCCTGCAGTGTTCACTAGAGGTTTTCAGACTTTTTATGTCAAAGAACCCCTTATGGGGAGATTTTATTCCAAGACCCCCCTTATCCTCCTAAAGTCAATTACACATAACTATGAAAATAACATTTAGAGGGTAAAGCGGTTAGTACATCTCCAAACAGCAAATGAATGAGAATCGACAATGATCGTGCCACTTTACCACTATATGGAGGCAAGTTGGCAATCTTATTTTTCAGACTATAAATCGCACGTCTTTTTCTTTTTTCTCTTTCTTTTTTCTTTTTTTTAATAGTTTGGCTGTTCCCGCACTCTAAGAAGAGAATTGTTGAACCAATTTAAGATTAAACAGATAATTGTTGATAAACTTAATAAAATTGCTTCAAGTGGTAACACACAATGCAATTAAATTAATCCAAAGTGAATATATTAATTAAGTTAATCCAAAGTGAATTTATAATGTTTGATAAATTATGAGTTCATTATATTTAATATATAAATTAAGGTAATCCAAAGTGAATATATTTAGTTTAATTAATTATGAGTTCATTGAATTTAATATGTTCACTTTAGATAAATTCAATCGTGTGTTACCACTTGAAGCAATTTTATTACGTTGGTTTAACAATTCTCTTTTTAGATTGTGTGATGTCCCATTGCACAACTTGTATACACTACAGTATATTAAAATTAGAGCTGCTTAGAGACTCACACCCAAAATCACCATTCCCTAATCGAGTTTGGATTGAATTGGAAACTTCCTTTTCTATCTCTGGAAAAGTGTTTAATTTAGAATGACTTAACTTAATAAAACCCAGTCGAATCCTGTTTGGTAATTGTGCCTTTTGCTGCTGTAAATAGTAAATATTTGTTGTACAGACGCTCCCCACCTTACGAACGAGTTACGTTCCGGACGATCGTTCGTAAGGTGAATTTGTTCGTAAGTTGCTTCAGTGCTATATTTTGTATTAAAATTTATGTTTAAAGCCTATATAAGTATATTGAAGGTTTATATAAGTATGTTTAAGGCTTGTACAAGTAACCTGCATTGGTTTGCACTGAAAAAAACTTAATAAAATGGAGAGAATACGTACAGTACTGTACTGTACTACGTATGTTAGAGAGAGAGAGCGAGACACACACACACACACACAGTATGTACATGTACGTAATAAGATAAATAAAATGAAGTTTAACTTACTTTTGGAAGATGTACTTGATGCTTAAGGAGATGATGGAGAAGGAGGAAGAGGAGGATTTTATATCATGAGAGATTCTTCGTCGTCGCTGGAATCGGCTTCAAAAGTTATTTCCTGCTTCATGGGGACTGGCGTTTCTTCCTCCTCCTCCTCGCCACGTTGCTCAGCCTCCAATGAGCTCTCACAGCGCCAATCGTCGGTATTAGCGGCGGAAAGAAGCACTACGCGCAATACAAAATCTAACTTACAGCATTTCTTTCCAAACATTTTTCGACATACTGTACGCGCAGAAATGTTCATATGTACCGTTGTTCGCAACTCGAATGTTCGTAAGTAGGGGAGCGTCTGTAGTTGGAACCCCAGTCCGCACTCACAGCACTTTTTCAAACACACCCACAATTAGGGAACGGGGATTTTGGGTACGAGTCTGAGGTCTTCTGTATTTTGTCAGTCGCCTTTTCTAAAAAACACTACTTATGCTCAGAAGCAATTTATGTTTTTTTTTCTTCATTTGATTGGTGTGATTTATACTCTGGGCGACTTATGGTCTGAATAACACGGTACTATTCCACGTAAAAGGTTCCAGACAGCTGCTGAGGCTGCATTTACTAGGTATCTCCATAAGCGTCATTACTGGATGCGTTTGATTAGCTTCTTTTGTACAGTAATTTCTGGATTACAAGGTGCACCTGACTATAAATTGGGCTAGCCAAATTTAAAGAATATACTCGAGTTTGTTACACATGTAAGCCGCAGGTGTTTTAATGTTACCGCACCGGGTTCCCGCTACTTTCTTTTCCATAATGAGGGCGCACATTGTCTCTCTCTCATTCTGTCTCTCCTACTGTATTTGGGCTCACTTAGTTTGTTTTGCTCTGTCTGACGCTCTTGCGCTTCCTTTATCGTGCGCCCCATTTTGATCTGATGGATAAACCACACCTTTGTATTAGCTGCAGGGTCGAATGCAAGTGAAAAAAGTAGCGGCTTGTAGTCCAGAAATTACTGTAGTAGGAATTCACATTTGAAAAGTTTTTGCAAAATAATTGATTGCAAATTTATTTTAAGGAAAGATATGGCTTGTGGATCCCTGGGAATCCTGGGAAATCTGATTGAAACAACTCAGATTATCTAATATCATGGGTCTGTCTTTTTCGCTCTAGATCTGCAGGTCTCATCCACCATCAGTCTCCAAGAAGCATTTGATAAATTAATTCCTGTGTCTTCTGGTATCATTGATCAGCTCAGCATCCTCCCTAGCAAAGACGAACCCATTAAGGTTGGAACCAATGCGGGAATAAATTTCTCATACAGTTTGAGTTTGAAATTTAAATATCCAATGGAGTATAATTCTGTTACCTTCTATTAAAATGTATATATGCTTTCCTTTTTCAGGTGACTGCTAGTGTCTACATCCCCTCCCAGGGTCGACTAGTATGTGGAAGAGAAGATGGCAGCATTATTTTAGTTCCTGCAACTCAAACTGCCATCGTTCAGTTGCTACAAGGAGAACACATGCTTAGAAGAGGTGAGGGAAGGACCGTTTTTTTTTTTGAGGGAGCCTTTTAGATTGTTGACACTCTACTTATTTTGACAATAAGATTAATAAATTGTACAGTACATTGAACATTTTAGGAATTGACCAAAAAATTAGCATGTTTGTCTCTTGGTCCATATTCTACCATACCCAGATTCTCTGGCAATCTTTAGTTTTAATGTAATCTTGCTAAGTCTATCCCTAAGAAAAGCATCCATTCGTTTTTAGAGGCAGTTTTCTACATGAACTACTCTTAAATCTAAGGTTTGCATTAAGAAAGGCAACATTCCACCGTTCTAAACTTTGTTTGTTCTCTGCAGGATGGCCACCCCATCGTACACTACGAGGTCACAGGAATAAGGTGACATGTGTCCTGTATCCATACCAGATATCCCCCCGCTATGACCAGCGCTCTTTGGTGTCAGGAGGGGTTGATTTCTCTGTCATTGTGTGGGACATTTTCACTGGAGAGATGAAACACATTTTCTGTGTCCACGGAGGAGAAATCACCCAGCTCATTGTCCCTCCAGAAAACTGCAGCGTGAGTCTTCCTTCAATTGACTTTGTCATAGAATAGGCAAGCCCTTGCCTTACACTCTAGGCTCTGAGGTCAGCAGGCTTGGGTCAATTAGTCGAGCCCAGTGTTCAAAACAAACATGGATAATCAGCACTTAGCCGTTATGATGCACACAAATAGAATAAGCTGCTAACAAAAGTGAAGTCAGGTTTTTAAAGCATTTCTTAAATCTAAATTTCCAAAATCTTTTTCTTGCACTGTATGTTCTTTTAGTAATTTTAGTAAGCTACTTTTTATTTTATTTTTTACTTTGCTTTTAAAAGTCTTAAATCATTTTGTTTGTAAATGCCTTTACATTTATTTTTATTTACGTGAAGCACATTGATGGCTCTATTATGGATCAACTATTGAAACATTTCTGGCCTTGTTTTCTCTGCAGACTCGGGTGCAACATTGCGTTTGCTCTGTTGCTAGCGACCACTCGGTTGGCCTGCTCAGTCTTAGGGAAAGGAAGTGCATCATGCTTGCATCGCGGCACCTGTTCCCAATCCAAGTCATCAAGTGGCGCCCCGCTGATGACTACCTCGTTGTTGGATGCTCTGATGGCTCTGTTTATGTCTGGCAGATGGATACAGGTGAGAGTTGTCATGCAATGAACCCAATTTTATCACAGGGGATATAAGTTTCATACTGGTGCAGGAAACAGAGGTGATGAGGAGGTCATGGGCAAGTTTGGTATCCAGGAGAGAAACGCAGAAGGACAGACGGTGGTTGACTTTGCAAAAAGAATGGAAATGGCTGTCGTGAATACTTTCTTCCAAAAGAGGCAAGAACATAGGTTGACCTATAAGAGTGGAGGTAGGAGTTCACAGGTAGAGTACATCTTCTGTAGACGGTGTAATCTGAAGGAGATCAGCGACTGCAAAGTAGTGGTGTGTCCTTGGTGTGTCATCTAGAAGGAAAGAAGATAAAGAGACTTGGTGGTGGAATGAGGAGGTGCAGAAGTGGATTCAGAGAAAGAGGTTGGCTAAGAAGAAGTGGGACACTGAGAGGACTGAAGAAAGTAAAAAGGAGTACAGGGAAATGCAGCGTAAGGTAAAAGTACAAGTGGCAAAGGCCAAACAAGGGGCTTACGATGACTTGTATGCTAGGTTGGACAGTAAGGAGGGAGAGACTGATATATACAGGTTGGCAAGGCAAAGAGACAGAGATTGGAAGGACATGCAACAGGTTAGGATAATAAAGGATAGTGAAGATGGAAAGAGTACTTTGAAGAGTTGATGAATGAGGAAAATGAGAGAGAACGAAGAATAGAAGAGGTGACTGTTGTGGACCAGGAAGTAGCAAAGATTAGTAAGGATGAAGTGAGAAGGGCATTGAAGAGGATGAAGAGCGGAAAGGCACTCGGTCCTGATGATGTACTTATGGATATATGTAAGTGTCTAGGGGAAGTAGCAGTTTAATTTCTGACTGGGTTGTTCAACAGGATCTTAAATAGTGAGAAGATGCCTAAGGAATGGAAGAGAAGTGTGCTGGTGCCCATTTTTAAGAACAAGGGAGACGTGCAGGGTTGTGGCAACTACAGAGGAATAAAGCTGATGAGCCACACAATGAAGCTATGGGAAAGAGTAGTTGAAGCTAGACTGAGGGCAGAGGTGAACATTTGTGAGCAGCAGTATGGTTTCATGCCAAAAAAAGAGTTCCACAGATGCAGTATTTGCTTTGGGTATGTTGATAGAAAAGTACAAAGAAGGTCAGAAGGAGCTGCATTGTGTCTTTGTAGATCTGGAGAAAGCTTATGACAGGGTGCCCAGAGAGGAACTCTGGTTTTGTCTGAGGAAATCTGGAGTGGCAGAGAAGTATGTTTAAGTGGCACAGGACATGTATGAGGACTGTAAAACAGTGGTGAGGTGTGCTGTAGGTGTGACAGAGCAGTTCAAAGTGGAGGTGGGACTACATCAGGGATCAGCTCTGAGCCCCTTCTTGTTCGCTATGGTAATGGACAGGATGACAGACGAGGTTAGACAGGAATCTCCATGGACTATGATGTTTGCTGATGACATTGTGATCTGTAGTGAGAGCAGTGAACGGTTGGAGGAGAAGCTAGAGGCGTGGAGGTTTGCCCTGGAACAGGAGGGGAATGAATGTTAGCCGTATTGAGTGAGAAGAGAAGTGGCACCATTATGCTGTGTGCGTGTGTGTTTCAAACTCACAGTCCAGAGCAATGGAGAGTGGAAAAAGAAAAGAAAAAGTGTGTGCAGGCAGGCTGGAACGGGTGGAGAAAAGTGTCAGGTGTGATGTGTGATATAAGAGTTTCAGCTAAAATGAAAGGAAATGTTTGTAAAACTGGGGCGAGACCAGCAATGTTGTTTGGTCTGGAAATAGTGCCACTGCGGAAAAGACAGGAGGCAGAGCTTGAGATGAGATGAAGATGCTGAGGTTCTCTTCGGGAGTGACCAGGATGGATAGAATCAGGAATGAGTACATCAGAGGGACAGCACATGTTAGAGGCTTTGGAGATAACGTCAGAGAAGTCAGACTGAGATGGTTTGGAAATATCCAGAGGAGAGATAGTGAGTATATTGACAGAAGAATGCTGAGTTTCCAAATGCCAGGCAGGAGGTCTAGAGAAAGACCAAAGAGGAGGTTTATGGATTTACTTAAAGAGGACATGAAAATAATTAGTGTGACAGCAGAGGATGCAGAGGACAGGGTTAGATGGTGGCAAATGATTCGCTGTGGCGACCCCTAAAGGGAAAAGCCAAAAGGAAAAGAAGAAGATAAGTTCAAGACTCACCCGGAATGTGTGAAAATTGTCTATCGCGAGACCACCCAACCCCTTTTTTTTTTAACAAAGTTTTTATATCCCACACACTTAAAATAAATTTTAACTTAAGACAATAAACTTATACATATATTAAAAGTATGTCTCAGTGCCCGTTCTCACTCTCTTACTTGCGCAACTCTCCAATTCAGAGGCATGGTGCTCCAGTCTAAATTAGGACTTCCCTGTGTCCACTGTAAAAACCCATAAAAACAATCCCTTATGATATAGCGGTGCCGTGAGCGATAAAGTGCAATACAATACAACGGTAGAACACTGTATTTGCACTGATTAGGTGGTAACTGGTTTGCTAATGAATTTGTACATGATTTCCCCACAGTAACCTTTCAAAAAATTGTCATCTCCAAGGCATATAACGAACGAGATAAATATAATACGTTATATATTTCAACATAACTTTTTTAAGTTCACTGTTGGATAAGAGAGACAATTCGTGGCTTCTCCACATTTTAAATTAGATGACTTTGTCATTTTTGAATGTTTATTACCTTTACCATATTTTCTGGACTAAAAGTCATTCCAGGGTGTAAGTCCATGTACTCACGTAGCAGGGTATTTAAAAAAAAAAAAACAATATTTCTCTCCTCCCCGTGTAAAAAAGAAAAAGAAAAATTGTGTCCACACCACCGCGTTTGTAGAAAAGAAAACATCCACAGCTAACCGCATTAATGCATTTTTAGGTACATTCATAACAATGCCAGACCTTAAGGTGGCAACAGTTTCCCAAATCCTATCCAATCAGAGTACTCTTCCATCTGGCGACCTCACTTCCACAAATTGGGCTGACAATGAGATGCATGCCAAGCCTCTAGGTGGCAGTTGTTAGCCAAATACTGCTCGTCTCTTGACGACACTTTCATCATATGTCACACATGCACAGACTTGTCAGCGCACACAAGACTTTTAAAATTAAATATTTAACCAGTTCAGGGTGTACCCCGCCTACTGCCCGAAGCCAGCTGGGATAGGCTCCAGCACCCCCCGCGACCCTTGTGAGGAAAAGCGGCTAAGAAAATGGATGGATGGAAAAAATAGAAGTCGAATTTTCTGGGGAAACTTTTTTACAAAAACTGAGACAGTGAACAGTTGAGCTTAGACTCACACCCAAAATCCTCTATACCTAATCGTAGGTGCATTTTGAAATATGCTCCAGGCGTGCACTGGTGCACTCTGACCATTTGGGGAAGCAAACTGGTTCAAATGTGCCGTTCAATTATTCAAAGTGCGCCAAAAAAGGAGTGTCGGAGCCTAGTGCGTCAGGCAGTACAGATGGAAACAGTTTAATCACAGGCTACTGATTGTCGCCAAAGTTGGAATACTAGTACGGGCATTGTGCCATATTGATGCTGTAAGGAAGCCACAAGCTAAACTAAGCTATATGTCACACATTCATTGTCATGACTACTCTTTTTCTTCTTCCATTTCTTCTTCTACTTTTTTTGGGCAGTTACCAAATACTTGTGGTGCATTACCACTGGTGGAAAGAAGGTGGCGCCATTGCTCAGAAAGTCAACACTATTAGGGCACAGGGATTTTGGCTGCCTGTCCAAAATTTAATTTTAATATACAGTATACAAGCCACACCTGAGTATAAGTTGCAGGACGAGCCAAACTATGAAAAAAAAAGTATACTTTGAAGGTTTATTCTGCATTAGAAACAGACAGGTTTTAAGAAGTTAGGCTCGTTTTTAAAAAATACATATAATAAAATGCATTCACAAAATGTGAATGTTGTAGAATTAGTCTTTAACCCTAATTTTGCTACTTCCAAAAAACTACTTCAGTTCAACATAGCACCTCATTGCCAGCACATTTTAACTTGCATGCCAGCTTAAACATAACTGGTTTGAATGCAGCTCTACAAAGATATCACTGGGAATGACTGCGTGTGAGTATGTCCATGCATGTGTGCGTGTTTGGGGTCTGAATGAGCTGTAGCGCTGAGAGATTGCAGGGTAACTGAGTGTGAAATTAAAGCGTGTGTATGAGACAGTGAGTGAGAAAAAGTGTGCTTGCTTAATGTGGATGTGAGAAAGAGAGAGTCAGAGAGCGGTCAGAAAAAGGGAGAGAGAGTGTGTGTGTGTTTCTGTAAGCCATGGCACCATTACATGTCTGATGCCTGAGTCTATAGTCACTCACTCTCTTTGAAACACACACGCACACAGCATAATGGTGCCACTTCTCTTCTCACTCAATACTTAAAGCCAATCGTGATATCAGGTCTGGCTGCAGCTAATGGGGTCTCCTCTATACCGCTCTCTTTTTTTCTTTTTCTTTTTTTTAAAGCAGAAGATTGTTGCAGCCAGAGATAACTGTGACTTGAATCACATTCAAGACCATAGATGATCATAGTAAGCATTATGAAACCAAGGCTTTGTTGATTAGGAATATTTGGTATTGATAAAAATATGGCCATAACGATGGATAGCCACAACAGACAAAATTACATACAAGAAAGTGTGTCCTCGTCATAGGATTAAGATTAGCGAATCACCAATCCATTACAAAAATACACTAGGCTGTGGCTAAAAAGATATTCACATGCTCTTGAGCCAACAATCATGTTTAGCATATAAGTCCAAAGTCACTGTTAAGTTTTGTACCCAGTCTGCCTTTGCTTAACTGTAAATGGCCTTCAAAAATGTTGTTTTCAATGTTCTGTTAAGATTCCTGGTCTCTTAACTTGCTCATTCTCCAATCCTTAATGTTTGTAGGGGCCTTGGACCGCTGTGTGATGGGTATAACTGCTGTAGAGATACTCAATGCCTGTGATGAGCTGGCTCCGGCCACCGTGGATGCCTTGAGCCATTCGGCAGTGAACCTGAAGCAGGCAATGACTCGCCGGAGCCTGGCGGCACTGAAGAACATGGCTCAGCACAAACTGCAAACACTTGCCACCAATTTGCTGGCGGCAGACAATGCTGACAAGGTACAGTCACATTTCAGTAAAGTACTGCATAGTAGGATGTAGGAAGTAAGCATTGTATTGAAAATTAGATGGGTGTCTGTTATTTGCTAATTGTCTGAATGCTGAGAGTCAGTCATTTAATGTTGCTGCTGTGACATAAGTCACTGTATGATTGCTAGCTGGCACGTCACAGCTTTTATTTTTATATACTAACTTACAGGGGTTGACCAAAAAGCAAATTCCTTATGCACACTCTGAGGACAGACGTATTGGAACAACTGACCATACACTCTAAGAACATTTGCGTCAAAAGTTACCCAATTATGAATAAAAAATGGACCAATTCACTTTATGGGTCAGTTTGACCCAACTTTGAGTCAAGAAATGGGTAAAATAGTGTAAAACAACTCACAAATATAGGTCAGATCTTTTACTTGGGTCATAAAATTGCATAATTTTGTATAAAACCCAGAAAGTCTAGGATCGGTCCTTTTTTTTTTTTTTTTTACCCATAGTTGGGTTATTTTTGACCTAACTGTTTTTAGAGTGTTGCACATACATTAACGGCACAATATGGAATATACACTCCTATTGTAGTTGACCCTCAGGTTGTTTAATGAGTGTGAGGTATTTGTGCAGGACAGGCACATTCTTTAAAACCAACCATTTCTTTATTTGCTTTGCTTTCACTAAATTCTATGCAGAATTCATTTTAGCATATGCTTTTTTCTTCTTCTGGGCTGTCCTTTATATTCCTTTTGTTTAATCTTTTTCATGGTCCTTCAATTATGTGTATACCGGTGGTGTCTTCCAGGATTTTCCTCTCATTGCCTCATAATCACAGCTCTTTTCTGAAAAGGCCAACGCACAACAGCTGCAATTTTCCTGCCTTGCTAAATCAGAAATACATCACTGTTGGTTTTTGTTGGTGTTATTGTTTCTCACACCCCAGGGTCATTTGTCTGGTATAACTTTAAAATTATGGGTCAAAACCATCCAACCTCCCCCCCATGTGAGTGGTTATGTATGGTCCCCTGCCGTGTGTGATGAAAGATAATGACCATGAAATGTCATACTATCAACACAAACACTACACCCAGTCACCTGCAAGCCATCACCTGTGTTTACAGTCACAGCTTTTAGGCTGGTGTAAGGAAGTCAATATGTGACTTTGAGTTGTCCTCTGGCATTTCTGCTGAACCGTGTTTTTGTTTTCTTTTTGTCTGTAGGAGGTACAATATTGCCAGAGTGGGGGAAAAAAAGAATCAATGGATGTGTTATTATAATCACAGATTTTTTTTCTGGGTATAATCCGTTTATGATTGATATGCTTGTCAAATGGACATGATTTATTAGGTGATACATCTGTAAGTCAAATTGTAGTGTTGTTGAGCAAAGTGTGTAAATCTCGATTATGAGATTGCTACAAAATCAGTGTGGATACTTGAGTTAATCTGTTAATCAGACACTGAGAGTTGGTGGGAGTTGAACCCAAAATTGAAGAAAAATAAAATTGCCTATAAGTGTGATTTTGGATGAGGCTTATGGGTGTTATTTACACAATTTTATTGTAATTCATTCAGTCCCACCTATGCACTTTTCGCATGTCATCTAAAAAACACATCACCGAAATGCTCACATACTGTTCGGGCCAAATTTGATTCATTTTGAAATTTGACAGCAATGAAAATTGAAAATACAGTAAATGTCATTC
Source organism: Vanacampus margaritifer (assembly GCF_051991255.1). Taxonomy (NCBI): domain Eukaryota; kingdom Metazoa; phylum Chordata; class Actinopteri; order Syngnathiformes; family Syngnathidae; genus Vanacampus; species Vanacampus margaritifer. Next base: position 15,293,650 of record NC_135445.1, on the reverse strand, counting down.
TTTCACCCTGGTATTTGTTTGACTTTTCATAAAATGACCTGGAATGAACAAAAATTAGGAAAGTAAATCTAATTATCTTTTGTGGTTGCTGCAAAGTGACTAGTAAAACATATTGGACTTTACCAGTGTGTATAAATCATGGAAAATCCTGGTAATTGTGAGAAACTTGAAAACTTGCTTACTTGCTTACCTACTTACTTCCTTGCTTGCTTACATACTTATTTTTATGGGACAGTAGTAGCAGTGTTCAAGAGGGTGCTTGAAAAAGTCCAGAGAATTGTCTGTGCCCAACCACATTTACGCATGTTTCAACTGAAACATGCACCTCTTGGTCTTATATGCATCATGAGATGAGAAATCTCAAAAACAGTGAAAGAGTATAGCAGTATTAGAATGATTACACACAAAAAAAAATCCTAAATATAAGGAACAGAAGTCATGCAGCGGTCAGAGGGTTTCGTGACACAGGTGGAGATTTACAAGTTCCTGCAATGTATAAGAAAGCATCACTTTATGAATTAATGATCCATTTATTGATGTCATACAGGCTTTTAATACAGTTTTAAAAGATATGTGCTACATTGTTTTATATGTGAAATTATTATGATGATTTGCATGGAAACTGTGTGTTTAAGAGTTAAGTATGTTGTGATTGAGCTTGTTAAGGGCTAACTAGTTATTGTATTTTGCAAATTTCGATACATAACACAAAATAGATTATTGCAATATAGGGCTGCTTGATTATGGAAAAAATAATAATCATGATTATTTTGGCAATAATTGAAATCACGATTATTCAAACGATTACTTTTTGGTATGTTTAAGCATCTAAAAATATTAAGACCAATTAAAATAAGTAGAAACACTATAATTACTTAAGTTCCTTTTGGACAAAAACTGAATTTATAATAATATTTATTTATTTATTTATTTGTTTGTTTGTTTATTTATGTTGGCAAAAACTTGAAGTTGGAGTGCAACATTTGCACTGTGCAGTAGGATGATTTTTTGGGGTACAAAACAAGAAAATGTTTAGTAAAAAACAAATAAAAAATATTAAGACAAATAAAATTCATTGAAACACTATAACTATGCAAGTTCATTTTGGATGAAACAAAATGTATTCAATTAGTTATTTTAAAATTTAAAAAGGTGCAAATTTATACATTTAAACAACTCAAAAATTTGTATGAATAATCTTATTTTTTTGCGATGATGCTTATTTTGTAATTGTGGAGTGTAATCATTGAAATTGTTATTGAATTTCGATTAATTTCACAGTCCTATTGCAATATACCACAATAGATTGTCTTCTGTTTTTTGGTGAATGTGAAAAAGGGTCATAGGAGCCCAAACAGTGTGTTATGAGGCTCTCTGCCTTTAGGTGGCAATGTTCAACCACTGGAACTCGATGATAATTGACAGGAGGACCAGGACAAGAATGGCGTTTTAATTTTTATTTATTTTTCCCTTTCTGAATTGCTTTTCTAAGATGTATGATTTAAAAATATATATATACATTTTCATTCATAACAGCTGACTGTTGATTTAACTATTTATTTCTGTTCTGCGGGAAAATAAGTCTAATCAGTGTGTGCGTGTGTCTATCATGTCAGCTTTGATTGCTCCTCAAAATGTAATGTAAAAGGTTTCTTCTTTAATTGATCATTTGTTTGTGGTTTAAAACAAAATAACTACAGTATATATAGTCTTACCCTTTTAAAAAAAAGTTTATCTCCTGTGTCTCACTTACTTACTAATTCCTTGATTTGACTGATTTTAGATTTTTCAACATTCTTCCTCCTTTTTAGGGAAACCTGCCCAAATATTCCCACAATGCTCTGGTGGTCCAGGCAATGAAGACCAACCTCACGGACCCTGACATGCATGTGCTTTTCTTTGACGTGGAAGCCGTGATCATCCAGTTGCTGACAGAAGAAGCTCAGAGGCCAAATCCCATGCTGGTGTCCCCTGAGACGCTGCAGAAAAGCCAGGCTGGGGCTGACAAGGGAGGCTCTTTCCTGGCCAACAAGATCTTCAAGCAGGTCAGGAACAAACGCAGCAGGAATCCACAATTTTTAGTAACAATCAACATTTTAATAGATTTTGTGTTGAGACTCATTCATTCAAAAGTCTAAGTCTGATAATTAACTCATTCGCTGCCATTGACGGTTATAGACGTCAAAAATTCATTTGAACTATTTCTATTAGTTTAACATTTTTTCCCACTTTAGTTAACAAGATTATGAAAACCTAGAATTTTTTTTTATTGTATTAGAACAAATGTAAAATTTGTGATTAATTGTGAGTTAACTAGTGAAGTCATGCGATTAATTACGATTAAAAATTGTAATCGCCCGGCGCCCCTAATTTTTAATAATCTTTTCTTTAAAAATAAATAAATATATATTTGAATAATCTTTTCTTTAAAACAAAAAATGTTTTTTTGTTTAAAAAAAAAAAGATTATTAAAAATTAGGGGCATCGGGCGATTAAAATTTGTAATCGTAATTAATCGCATGACTTCACTAGTTAACTCACGATTAATCACAAATTTTTATATCTGTTCTAAATGTACAAAAAAATTCTAGGTTTTCATACTCTTGTTAACAAAAATGGAAAAAAAAGTTAAACTAATAGAAATAGTTAAAATAAATTTTTTAAAGTCTATAGCTGTCAATGGCAGTGAATGAGTTAATCGCATATTGAACACTCGTTTTAAAAACAGGTAAAAGAAACAATGAAGGAGACCATCAAGGAGCACCTGCTGGACGAAGATGAAGAAGAAGAGGAGGAGATGAGGAGGCGAGAGGAGAAGTCAAAGTCTCTGAGTCTTCTGGAGTACAACCTGACAATGGACACAGCCAAACTCTTCATGTCCTGCTTGCATGCGTGGGGTCTCAACGAGCGGCTGGACGGGATCTGTCTGGAGAGACTTGGCATGCTCAGGCCACACTGCCCCATCTCTTTTGGCCTCATCTCCAGAGGTGGTCACATGTCCCTCATGCTGCCCACCTTCAAGGTATATCCCAAACTGTAATCTGCTTGCAACCAACTAGTGCTGCTTCCAGATGTAATTAATCAACAATTTGAACCACATCATTAACAGTCAATTAATTGATCAAAAACTTGAACAGTGATGTATGCAGCTTATTCCTCATTTGTTTAATGGTCCTGTATTGTAATTTGAATTAATTTTAATTCATTAATAATAACTTTACATAACACTATGTGATAATTAACTGCAACAATAGTAGAAAGTACATCCATTTTATATACTGCTTATTTATTCCTCACTAAGGTTGCACTGCCGCCCGATTGGACTAATCAAAATAACAATTTCAAAATTTAAGTATTACTAAAGCTCGCAAAAGTTGAGTAAAATACGATCTTTATTAAGGTTTAGTCTAAAGTCTAACCATTTCTCAAGCATATTATGCGCTTGAATATACTATGCACCTTTCTAAAGTTGATTTTCCTATAGTCATCATAATCATTTGATCGAATGGGATTTCTTATGTCCAGACACATATTTTTTGGTGTAAAGAGAAGTTTTCTTACCTTGCCAAGTATTTTACTCCCATTTCTTATGAGATGAACTCAAAGATCTAAAACTTCTTCCACATACACAGTATCACCATTTTTCTCAAATATTGCTCACAAACCAGTCTAAATCTGTGATAGTGAGCACTTCTCCTTTGCCAAGATTATCCCTATTCCATATCAAAATGCTTATTAAAAGCCATGATTACTTCACAGGTGTGTCTTAGACTGCCCACAATAAAAGGCCACTCTGAAAGGTGCAATTTTGTTTTATTGGGGTGGGGGCGGCGGGTCGTATCTGGGGACTGGTTCCGCTACGTCTTCTGTTGTCATGGTAGCTGATAAAATAACCTTTGATCTGCTCTCACCATCACTTGTCTTTGGTTCATTTATCGCACTCCATTTTTCAGGAGTCTTTGCTGCGGCAGTTGTCCCTCGCAACAGGCCGGAAGCTGACATTGTCAGACATCGTTGGCAAGGGGACATACGGCGTGTCAAGGGCGGTCACGACGCAGCACCTCCTGTCCGTCATCTCTCTGGCCAACACTCTGATGGGCATGACCAATGCCACCTTTGTCGGCGAGCACATGAAGAAGGCACCGGCCAGGTAGTCAACCCAGAGTCAAGATGCTCTCAAGCATGCTGTCCAGTATTAGGTCATTATCTTGCGTACCTGGTTGCTAAGAGGTAGCGTGGTTCCTCATGGGATGTTAATTAGGTGTATCGAGATCCACCAGGCAACCAGTCTACTCCATTGATGTAATTGTAGAAGGAAAAATAAATGTCTTCACTCCTACCAAGACACCAAATTCACAGTATACAAACAGAGGAGACTGCGCAAACACACCCACACACACACAGTTATACCAGCGACCGTCTGGAGTTTGTGTGAAGCTGTTTATTTGGTCTGCTTGAGCTCTCATTGTGCTATAAAAGATTTAACGCTAAAGGTCGTGGTCCAGCTGCTGTAACATCACTTCACAATTTCATCAACCCTACACAGAAAAACACTGCAGTGGGAAAAGCATAAATTATGCAAATAAATGGAGAGAAAAAACTTTTTTCAAATTATGGTATTTTAATGACATTTCCGTGGATTCATCCCAGCCAGGTTTTATTTAGGACACAGACACAATGTAATGCAGACTTAAAAGGTAGTTTGTCATTGTAATATGGCATTACTCCTTTTAGTCAGTAATTCATTATTTACAAATTGCATTGACAGTAGATATTTTTTTTGGGGGGGGGGGCATTTAAAAAAAAAAGGTAAAACGATGCCATCATATTTACACTGTGTGTTGATTTATCTAAGAAAATGCAGCCACCTGCCCCACAAATTCTAGGCAAAGCTTGATTTGTAGTTTGACTAGCAAGTCTTGACATGATCTGAATTTAGTCTATTTGGATAAGTGGTCCGGAAAATGGATGGATGGATGGATGGATGGATGTACTGCCATAATGACTATAGTAAGATTAATTTCCCTCTTACAGTTAGCATAGCTGCATCCAGCAATGGTGCACTTTTGGAACTGACTGAACTGAGTTTGTGTGGAATTTTTGTTTGAATTACCGTATTTTTCGCACTATAAGGTGCATCAGATTTATAAGGTGTACCTTCAATGTATGGCCTATTCAAAAACTTTTTTCCATATATAAGGCACATCGGATTATAAGGCGCACTGTCGGTTTTTGAGATAATGAAAGGCTATTAGGTGCGCCTTATGGTGCGGTAAATACGGTAATTCTATTTTCTTATAAAAAATTGCAGCACATTCATGTGCAATATTATAATTATTATTAGAACATTAAGAATCATATTAAATAGTGTTGTTGTATATGGTTTTTGGGACAAGGAAACAACCAAAGAGCAATTGTTTGAATCCTGCTGAGTCTTAACAAGTATTTTAATCAGTACGATAGATGCGAAATTAGGCTACATTGTCTTCTGATTTTCAGATGATCATCAGTGGTCCTTAAGCAGTAATAGTGATGTCTATATCTCTGATCTGATCTCTAATTCCCGAGCCTTCCAATCTTACCATCATATTCAAATGTCATTCATTGTGTAATGAACACAGACATTCCGTTATGGATGAATTTTTCTAAAGGCAATGCGACCCAGTCATTGCATGCTGTGACTGTTTCTTTTCCTGTTCAAGTCCACATGAAAACTTACTGAGCTGACTCCTTATTGGATCTTCTTTGTCACAGGACTATATTGAATTGCGATTAATTGTTATTTGTGATACTCAATATCATTTTTTTCAGACCTTTTTTCAGGCTGTGCAACTTTTGAGTACCGGTAGTCACCGATACAATACAGAAACCACTAGTACATAAAATTCCCCCAAATAACAATGACAGATAATTTTAAAGACCTATATATACCAATATAGCATTTTACCTTAAAATTGCATGAAATAAACGACAATTTTCTATTCTTCTAATTCCTTGCTCCTGATTGTAAAACGGCCACAAGAGGGTGGCCATTGTCATGATTACCAATGTCTTAAAAGGACATTCTGTGATCCCTAGTGGTGAACTTATATTCATTAATTTAAAAATATATATACGTTGTATCGCATAAGTGTTTTTTTTTAAGTAGGTCTACTAATCACTAATTATATTACATGGCTATAGTCTCACCTTACTAGAGTTGCCATGATTCGCCGCCATCTTTCTGCTATGCCCAAAGGCCAACTTCGTGAATGTAGTTAGCCCGGGTGGTATTGCATTGAGTGTCGGACCCAATGGGTCGACTAAAGCTTACCTTCCACAGCTAGGGCCTGCAGGTAGTCGTCACTAACTCACGTGATACAGGGCCCGTCGCTTGTCACCTTCTGCTTTGCTCTCGCAAGCTTTTCCTAGCTTTTTTTTTTTTTTATAGCTCCTCCCGCTAGCCACTCTTGTTAGCTGCGCCGGCTAATTCCGTCTCGCTCGGAATTTCGGCGTCGCTCGCCTGCCAAGTCGCCGTCGCTTACCGAGATGCTCGTTCGGTCACGCAAAATAAGAATTGGTGGTAGGCTTGTGAAATGTGGTCTCTCTGAGCTACTGTAGTGTGCGTGCTTTTAATGCTATTCTTTAACCACTAGATGGAGCTAGGGCTCACTGAATGTCCCTTTAAAATAAGGCTGGTATCGGCACCGATACTTTTGATTATGATGAATATTTTTCAATCACTTTTAAAAAGTGAAATTATCTCTGCAGCCTTGTTTGTCAGTCATCTGTCGGGATATTTGTATGTGTCTAAAAGTGAGTTTTCCTCTGGTATGTTCAGATGCAGGATTGTGCCCTTATTTAAAAATTCAATAGCTTGAGCATACAAATGCCCTTTTGTGTGTTTGCTTGTGTGTGCGTATATGTGTCCGTTTTTTGTGCTCTTCCACCTTTCTCCAGTCCATTCCTTTAATATTTCATGCCTTGTCTTTGTGATCCTCCTCCAGGCCTCCCAGACCAGGAGGAACCCCGGAGACTCCTCGTAGGATGCCGGCCACACCCCCTCAGCCTTCCAACCCGGCGCTACAAGCCCAGATCAAACAAGGTAACTACAAAAGGAGGGGGGGCATTTGCTTCACACACCCATGGGGCCCTGCGGGGACATTGGGAGAGAGGCGGGGGCTCATAATGTAGCCTACTGGCAATAAATCCCACTGAGACTTAAAAAAAAAAATATCACAGAAGGAAGCTGCTGGTGTTTTCTTGTTCAGTGGGTCTTTTAAAGGACTCTTTTGTCATTTTTGACATGGTTGAGGTCTAACAGCTGGAGTTCAACCTTCTTAAAAATTAATTTGAAGGTCTTTTTGAGCATCAAATGCTTTTATATTTATAAAAACAAATGACTCAAAAATGAGCTAACTAAGAGTCTTCTTGAAAACTATGTTTTTATTGATCTCATATTTGTCTAAATTTGTCTTTTTTGTCGTATTTCTTCAACAAACTATCAAACATTTATCAAAACTATTTCCCCGCCTTAAAAGTTCAGACCTAATGTAATTTTTCAACATTTCACATTGAAGTTTGTAGGTTTAGTAAATGTGTATACTGTACTATCATAAAATATTATGGCAAGTCTGCCAGAAACAAAACAAACAAAAAATGAGAAATATTTGTTCCTGTTATAATTTATAATCTGTTTTAAAGTAGAAAAATATTTTTAGTGAAAGGCGAAATTACAAAAATGACCTCAAATACATTGATTTTGCAACTGAAAGAAGTCCTGAAACTTGTTCAGGTTCACTGTAGGCAACATTGTCACCATCTGTCACCATCTGCTATACACACGCGCACACTTATCAAGCACAATACCTGCACATTTGTTTATACACACACACTTGCCTTGGATGGCACACTTATGTTCTCGGTGGGAAGGGAATGGGGGGTTTGTGCTATTGTCATGCTCTAATGGGTGTGAAGCGTGACAAGCGCGTGGACTGATTCACGCCACACTCCTATTCATGCCTATTCAGAGGGACTACTTGGCCATGAACTCTGCTCAGACAGTCTACAACAACCAGGTGTGTGTGTTGTGCACTGATAGCAGCTCACAATCTCCCTGTGGAAAAAAAAATGCAGGCCCCTAAAATACTGTTAACACACGAGATAAGCAAATAGCAGTATTTTTTTCTGTTAACCTCTTGAAATTAATATTTATATGTTGTACATATTCCTTGAACGTACTTAATTCCAAAACATTTTCTTCAAGACCTGTCCTGATTGCAAAAGGTTAAAAGCAAGGCATACCCAACAATCATTAAGTGGTAGTGATGCAGCAATTGTCAGTTCAAGCATCTACATCGCAGCAGACAAGTTGCTGTCACTGTCGCATTCTGACATTATCACGTTGTGGAAATGCGGCAAATGATGAGACGACATGTAGTTTGGCAAAAATAAATACGTCACATTAGCTTAAAATTATTTTTATGGTTTACATAAGTTAAGATAGTCTTGTGCTTTCCTTATCCATGTTATTGACTGGTGTATTAGGCAAGCACTATTTTTGTTTTGCAAGTTTGGATAGGTATAGCACTACTTTAATGAATGTCTTAAATAAAAAAAATTTAATGTCCAGGTCGTCAGACAATTGGACAGTTGTTAAAATAGTTACATTTAAAAAATATATTCTCCCCACTAGTGCTGGTTAACTGCTGACCACTACTGTTAGTTGCTCTCACTGTATTTGTTGGTTTATTTCATTGTCTTTGCTTCTTGTATTTATTACCAATGTATTTTCATCTTCTCCTGCATAGCTTCAGCCTGCTGCCTGCTCTGGAGGGAGAAAAAAACCCTGCACCAGAAGCAATAATGCCTTTAGTTTCTCTCACTGCACTTTCATTTGATCCATTATGTTAATACTGTATGTGCAGCTTTCCATGTTCCTATAGTTATTTTCTTACTTTTTCTCTATTACAGTAAAATTTTTCCCCTTTGTCTCTTTGCCGTTTATTTTTTAAGATAACTATGGCAGGATTACAAACAAATTGTTGCAATTAGCTGTTAAGCACATTGTGTTTATATTACAGTAATTAAACAAATAATAATAATATAATAAATAAAGTTAGTAGTGTTGTGGATTTACAACACCTTGAAAAGTATCCATAAATCGTAACCTTTTTTCATGTTTTGCTAACTTACATCCATAAAATTAAATGTTGTTTATTGAGATTTTATCGGATGTACCAAAACAAAGAGCACTTAATTGTAAAGTGGTAAGAAAATGATCCATAGTTTAAAATTATAAAAAAAAAATACAAGTTTGAAAAAGTGTGGTGTGTTTTTGGTATTCAGCCAGCCCCCTTGCGTTTAGAGCTGTTAGTTGTTTGGGATTCTACATATTTTGTTACAGAAATCACTCAAAGTTACCTCTTAACAGCGGTAACGCGCCGTCTTATGGATATATATATTTTTTAAATCATGCACCACATTGCTCAAAGAGCAAAAAACATTTATTTTACTGTTTTGACGATGTCTGGTTGGACTCTTGATGTGTCCAGCCACAAGCTGGACACATCAAAAGTAAGTTATTCTGTTTATTTTTAATTTTTTAATTGACATAAACATTAACCTGCAGTAATTACTGTTCATCACACAGAACTGAAATGAACTGAAAGTGTTGTTGTTGTTTTTGTTTTAGTTTTATAAATTCTATTACATGAAACATGATTTTTATAGCTGGCACTATATGAAAACACAATCAACTCATCAATTAAACATATAAGGGCTGTTTGTAATGTTCTTTTTCAAAAATATTGTAATTCAAAAATATTATAAATCCACAGTGATGTTTTCTTGATTCGAGTTCTTAGGTGCCAGTCTGAAACGTTTGTCCTGTTAACGGGGATTTTCACAGGCTTGCTTTGACTTGCTCTGATTTTTTCAGTCCTGATCTCCAAAGTAACACGGGATTTTTTTTTATCTCTTGTCAAAGTGCTTTTGGTAAAGTCATTTGTTATCTATTTTTTTAGTTTTCTGTGACATTACATTTTTGTGACTTATGTGAACTTATCTTGCTACTTTTCCCCTACATAGGAAATTGTACACTGTGGTTTTGGTTATGTCATTACTGTATTTTGTCAAAAATGTTGAAGATGAAGAAGTGAATCATATAATCAAGAGTTCTATAAGTAATGATCTTCAAACCTTCTGGAACCTGTCTGCTCTGCACCTTGCTTTGTACTTCCATATCAAGTACGAGTTATGTAATTCAATGTATCTTTTTTTCCAGACCGGATCAACAGATTTTCTGTTAAATGGTTATATAATTTGCTTGCTTTTATTCTTTGCCGTTGTTTTGTAATTGAGTGTAAAATATTCTTCCCTTACTACTTGACTTCTTCTCTCCCCCCATCGGTGGTTCTTAACCTTGTTGGAAGCACTGCTCTATGTTCTCTGTGTGTGTGTTTATAAAGTTAACAGCTTTCTAACATCTTCCTTCACTCTTTACTATTTTTCTCATTTTCTTCCTTTTACAAGCTGCGGTAGCCACTACAGCCAGCACCAACGTTTCTGCTACCGCTACAGCTGCTGGGCCCCTGGGGGCCCCTGGGGTTCTTCCTCAGAGGGCCCCTAGCTCCCCCAGCCCTGGTCCTGCTTCTCATAGCATCCCCTCAGTCAATGAAGGTACAGACTGAACTGATGGGTACAGCTTACAGGAAATCTTACAGCCCTGTTCTTTATTCACCCACTTATCCTTGGAGATCTTCTTCTTCCCTTCCTATATTGTCCGCTCCCTTCTGTTCCTTTTTTGACATTTGTAGTGTCCCCCATATGTAGTTCTAGTTCTTAAAATTATCACGTCATGTTATATTTGGTTTAATTTAGATTTAACTGTCGTCAAGCCATTAGTTACTGACATCCCCAGAGTAAGTTTCCATCCGTTTATTACAGTTCTTGTTTTTGCTTCTCTTGCCTCAATCTTAACTTTACCATGCTTCTCCTGCTTTTCTCGAGTGTCCATGTCGGCCGTTTTCCCCTTGTCTTAATCTTTGTTTGTGTCTACAGGACTGTATGTCTATTGTGTTTGTCTTTCTTAGGTGTGTTCAATTCACTTTCACTTCACTAAGTTGAACAGTGATCTACAATATTAATACGTAGTTCAAATCATTTAAGCTATTGTTTTCAAGTTCCTCGAATTTTGGAACTTGCAAACAACCAAAGCTGTCTTGAAATGATTCATTTGAGAGTGCATTGACCATTGTCCCTGTTGACTGGTGTTTTGTATTTTGTTTTGTCTAGTTGTGTGTCATGTGCAGTGTCCTATTGTACAGTGATATTTCTCTCTTTCTCTCTTTCGCATGTTTGAGTTTTTCTGCTGCTTTTTGCTCAGTTTGCATGCTTGTTATTTTTGACCAGACAGTGTCAGCAGAGGTCATTGATTAATTGTAGACTCACTTGGCAAACTAAGCTTTTTAGTACGGTATCATTTTCCTTAATCTGTGCTTCTTTGACATGGGCAAGATACTGCTCAATCAACTCAATGAATGTGCTCTCCGGTATTTGAAAATGTTTAATCGTCTTTTTTTTGTATTATCTGTGAAGTATCCTCTGGTTTTTCAAATTTTGGTAATAGCAGACAATCTTAAAACCTCCCAACATGAGGTGTTTTGTTGGTACTCTAACCGTGAAAATTTTCCACAGACCAACCAATGACGAGAGGTTTCTGATTCAGACAGATCATAAATGCCACATACATTGCAAGCACCATAAACTTTGCCGCGAAATGCATCATAGTTGTGCAGACAAAATTTACATTGGCAAAAGTTTGAGAACATTTCCTGACTATCACCCTATGAAGGATATTAGCACAACTACCGGCCATAGAAATACACTTCGCTCCGTAAGTATTGGGTCACATTTTGGCATTTTTAACAAAAAGACCTCAGCTCGTTGCAACTTCTTAAAACATAATCTAACTCAAAAGACTAGCACATGTGAGAAGCGGGTGGGAAGTCAGGTGACAGAGATGCCACAGCACAGACACTGAGGGCAGTGGAATGTTATGTAATGGCCAAGTCAATCACCTAACCTAAATCCGATTGTACCTGCATTTCGCTTACAGTAGAGGCCTGGCAGAGCATCACCAGGGATGAAATTCATCTGGTGATCTCTATGCATTCCAGACTTCAGACTGTAATTGACTGCAGAGGATTTGCAACGACACTTTAAAAACTGAAAATTTGATATTGTGACTTACCTGAATTGGATGTAAACAACCTCAAATTTAAGAAAAGTCGGCAATTAAAGCACATGTTGTTCATTTAATGCTAAATCAATTGTGGTGGTGTCAAAGTAAAAAATATGAGAATTATAACAATGTCCCAATATTTATGATCCTGACTTTAGCTCATATCAACACACGTTTTTTTTTAAACAAACCGTTAAGTGAAATAGATTGACATTCAATAACTTGGTTATTTTATTTGGTGGTTAGTTTCTTTATTTTAGCATTTGTGTGTGATACAATACAACTAAATAGTGGACCTCCACTATTCGAGGGGATAGGGACCGGATATATCCGCAAAAAATTGACACCCATAATAATTGCATTGGGAAGAACAATAACACATTTTAAATTATTTTTCCCCCAAAAACGATTGACTAAGTGGGGATATGCTTACATGCTATACACTAAAATATTTTTTAAATATAAAAATACGGGAAAAAACCCCGTTACTCAGTGGGTGCCAAACTGCATGTATGCAGGGGTCCACTGTATCCATTATTTAAAAAAATTCAGTCTCAAGGGATTTTATCGAACTAGTTTGTAGGTGGGTACATATATTTCCACATGAGGGACATTCCACACTCTCAAACTTTGAATAGAAAACTTCCACTTTCATTAAAAAAAAAAAAAAACTAGTGTTGTTCTGATACCGCATAAAAACACTTGCATCGGCAAGTACTAACAAGTAACATGCCGATACAATTATTTCCGACGCTATTATATGACTTTGGATGCAGCATCTTGTGTTTTACTTGTGCCCAACATTCACTGATGTGTGATGTGTTCACTGCATGCCAAGCTAGGATATCCTATTGGCCCTTAAATGCTCTGAACCAATGGCAGGGCAGCTTTTTCATGTTGAAAAAAAACACAACCGAGGTATCGGAACTGGGTATCGGAAACCATATCGGGGGCCAAAAAACGGTATCGGAACAACATTAACAAAACCAGTTGGTAACGTCTTTTTACCAACAAATTAGCCTTTGTGTGTATTTATGCAATGGAGGTAAGTTTACATTGGTGTTCCTGACAAAGAAATGAAATCAAAATGTGTTGATTTCTTTGCTTTGTGAATCATTCAACATTCACATCAAACAAGCGCAGCTTTTAAAATCTCCTGAAACCATCTATTGGAAAAATATATGTGGATGAATAAGGCACTTTGTTTATATCACTGTTTATACTCATAAAGCTTTCTAGCTTTGTAAGTAGATCTGGACAAAGACTGGGGCAGAATTGAACTCTTGTGATCGTTGGTTTGAGAGGTTTATATTTGAGTCAAATTTGTTTCACATATCCACTTCCAGTAAATGATGTCTTCACGAGTAAGAGTTATTAATTTTCAAGTAAAAGACTGTAGTGTTACTAATCACATTTTTTTCTGTCTGTTTGGTTGTTACACTTCATAAAGCACATTGAACATCTGAGTCATTAAGATCAAAACCCTCACCGTATTGCCGTATTGTTTGAATCCCTCATGAACTGTACCTGTTTTTAATTGTAGAATTTTAAGATTAGTATGTCTGCAAGCCTGTGGGACCATCATCGTTGTCATGTTTCTCACAATGGGGCAACTTAAGAAAATCTCAGTATTGTGGAGATGTTGCAAAAATGCTTAAGAGAAATTACATTTTCAATCAAAATGTAATTATGTTTGGCGTTTTTCAAGTATTTGGTCAGTCGAACTGTCTAATCTGTCTTGTCTGACACTAGACAAGACAATGCATGAACTACGAGTCTTTGCAAGCAGAGTTTTGTTCATTTGATGTAATGTTTTATTTTATTATTATTATTTTTTTCTTACGCCAGCCAGTACAAATTCCATGAAATTACCTCGTGTGTATTTGCAGGTTGGAGCCAGCTGGCAGCAATGCACTGTGTTATGCTCCCTGACCTCTTGGGCCTGGATAAGTTTAGACCCCCACTACTAGAGATGCTGGCAAGGAGATGGCAGGACCGCTGTCTGGAGGTAAAACACTCAGTTTTAAACAAAAATACTAACTCAACTCAACGTTATTTATAAAACACTTTAAAACAACCATCGCTGCATACAACGTGCTGTACAGGGAATAAAAATCAGCCATGCAGTAAGACAGGTAAAACAAAAATAACACAAAGTAGGTAAATAAATAAATATCTTGAGTAGATAAGTAAATGGGTACATAAAATTTAAAAAATCATAACACAAGAAGTAGATAAGTGAATACCGGCAAGTAAAATATTTATCAATAAATTAATAACATAAGCAGGCACCATAAAACACTGAAACAATACTAAATCTCATGCTGATGAGTCAAAAGCCAAAGAATAAAGAGGTGTTGTAAAACGGGCTTTAAAAGTGGATAGTGTGGGAAATTGCCTAATATTTAGCGGAAGGTCAGTACAAAGGGTTGGACCGGCAACTGAAAAGGCTCGATCCCCTCTGAGCCTACGCTTAGTCCTCGGTACCTCCAGTTGTCTGCTCCACTGACCTGAGGCACCTGGCAGGTTTGGAGGAGCTCAGAGAGGTACGGTGAGGAAAGACCATTTAGCGATTTGAAGACAAATCTTAAAATGAACTCTAAATTTCACAAACAGCCAGAGAATAGAGGCCAGAATTGGGGTTATGTACTCCCTCCGATGAGCACCACTTAGGAGGAGAGCAGCAGCCTTTTGGACCAACTGGAGACGCTTGGGGGAGGACTGACTGACTCAAAGATAAAGTGCATTACAGTAATCCAGCCAAGCTATACCGAAGGCATGGATTACCGTTTCTAAATGCTGCTTAAAAGAAGAGTTTTCTCAACCCTAGCTGGCTACCTAAAATGGAAAATTATGATTTGACAACAGCACCATTTTGCAGTTCCAATTTAAAACCACTGTCCAGTCTAACACCCAGTTTAAGACTGTTGACTTTACATAGGGCCCCGACAGGGCCAAAGTCAGCAGGATATGATGGACCACTTGGACCGAAGACCATAACTTCTAACAACTTTTATAATATGTAAATGATATACAATGGAACCTTGGGTGACTAATGACAGTGTTTACGAACAATTCGTGTGACACACAAAATTTTCATAAGTAAATTAGCTATATTTATGTACTATTTTCGGTAGGTCTGGGCAATAAATCTAATTAATTTGACACATTGTCATTTTAAAAATCGAATCGTGGAAAATTTGCTAAATCCTGAAATAGAATTTTGTCTTTTGGATTATTAAAAGCTGTTGTTCTTATGTTGTGTTACATTCAAATGTTTTCATAAGTTGTCATTTTGCACAAGTGGCAGAATGCTGGATGGGTACTTTATAAGACATGTTTACAATAGCTACCAACTACTTAACTCTGGCATTTAAGAAAAAAAAAAATATGAATGTTAAGTTTATGTTAAAACTAATTTAGAATCAGTATACATGATTTTTGTCTGAACATTTTGCACAGGAATTATTTTTGAATAAATGAAACCTTTAGATAAATGTTTGTTGGGTTTATTAGATTAAAATCGTAATTGTCCTGAATGTCTTTAAAAATCGAGATTTAATTTTTTGGCCATATCACCCAGCCCTAATTTTTGGTATATGAATGATCTTAGCATGTGCTTAGCTTCGTGCATAATACATCACGAGTGAGTCTAGCAACCAGAAAGACAGATCAATTAATCTTTTCAACTGACATGACAACCCACTTTCTGAAATCACACCAAATGTTTCCCAGGATCGAAATTCCCAAATCAACCAATAAGAAGAAAAGAAAGGCTAATAAAAAAACAAACAAAACAAAAAAACACCGGTGTCAGAATTTCTTTAGGCTATTATGGAAGAAGACTCTTCTTCAATGGAGGAATTGTAGTAGTCCTCCCCCTTTTGCCCGCCTTAGCTGAATTTAATGGGCAATAAATAGTTATTTTGTTTTTTAGTGTTAACATTTATTAAACAAGTATATAACTAAGTTTTATGCTTGGAACGGATTTGTTGCTCTTTCTTTCATGTAAATGGTTTTGGCTTACAAACATTTGTCAAGGAACAAAATAAGTTAAATGAAGTTCATAACCCAAGGTTCCACACCTTTGCAGAAACGTAAAGAATGCCGGTGCGTCAATCTTGACACTAACTGAAGCCACTGTGCTTTTACATAGGTGCGTGAAGCAGCACAAGCTTTACTGCTGGCTGAGTTGAGAAGGATCGCCCAATCAGGACGTAAGGACACCATTGATTTGTGGGCTCCTTACCTGCCTCAATATGTGGACACAGTCAGCTCCCGTAAGTACTCAGACATCACAAGGCATTCATGATAATGATACCTATGTTTTCAGAGTGCCCAAAGCCACTTTACATATCATAAAAAGCAAAAAGCAACAATCAGTAAAGATAATTAAAATGTTAGGGTGTTTAAGGTGAGTTTGCGCAAGTTTGAGTTATCATTTAAAGATATCTAGGTCTGTGCAGTTGCGGATGTGTTTGGGAAGTGAGTTCCAGGGGGATAGGGCAGCAATGGCGAAATCTTTTCCCACTTCCCCCCGGGTTCTGTACCTGGTCCTTTGTGGTTGGAAAAGAGTTCCGGATGGACTGAAGTTTATAGAGGGCTTTGGAGAAGGAGCCATATAGCAGTAATCCAGTCTGGATGTGATGAATGCATGTGGACATGATGCAACTAAGTTACGCGAGCAATGCAATTTTGCTCAATTTTCATAAGATTGTTATTTTTGTGATTGGTTTTATTTTTATTGGTGACGACTGCATCAGTAGCATTGCCTTTCCTTTGTGCTTTCGCTATCCAGCTGTTTCTTTCTCTCGGCTTCCCTATGCTTTCCCCACTCTCCTCCTCTGCCTATTATTAGTTGGACCTTACCATGGGAAGAAAGGTTGATCTCCACCGTCTTTTACTAGAAACAGCCTTCTAAAAATACCACGTCTGTACTGTATGTGAATCTGTTTCCAGGAGTTGCCTTGTACTTGCCGATGATGCTGGGGGCGTTCTCAGGGGAACAGTTGCCATGGAAATGGGTACCGGTCAGTGTTGTGTTACCACAGCAGTACCGCAGGCGGGGGAGGTAGGGAAGTGATGGACGGGTGACCCCAGGGGAAGAGGGAGGACAGATGGGGGAGGGAACACACAGGGCAAGATAGAGTGAGGTTATAGGGTCACTGAATTTGATCTATGCACAGCACAACAAGCCTGAGAGACACACAAAAAAAAGGTGGGTTCTCCTGGTATCACTTTTTGATATTCATGCATCTCCTTAATGTATGAGATGAGTATAACGTCATAGATTGGCAGTTTTCTGGCACTGTTGACGCAAAATTCAATCTACCACCCTCACCTAGCTTTTTCCCTTTCTCCTTTATCTTCTTTCAGTTTCACCACCTTGGCAGTGCATGGCTGATGTTTGAAGCAAAACGCCCGTACTCATCCATTAGCTTTTAGTACAGAGGAAATGTTAATGAGATTGCGTTATGCCAATTTCCCGCTATTGCAGCATCCATTGCAACCAACCCCATGAATATTACAAAGTTTTTACACAATGATAACATAGTCATAAGATCTCTCGATTCATTCTTGACCTCAAAGTACTTGTTTTTATGAGCATTTGAGGAGTTATTTTTTTTAGTACAATACATCACATATAAAGGTTTAATAATCTTCAAGGTGGATGGCTTCTGGCACTGTAGGCGGAGGAGAGAATATGGAATGGAAGCCCTGGAGAGGTGGAGCAATGGAAGGATTTAACCTCAAATAAACCACTCACTTCATTAAGTGAAATCACCCAGGATTATTCACACCTACACGCTCATGCACACATACAATTTGGCCCTTAGAAATGTCTGTGCCAGATGTTTCTTTGATCACTGAATAGTGATCACCAGACCCTTTCTTTTCAAACGTTTCAAATCTGTTTTCCCCAATTTTGTTCACCTGCTGCTGTTGGCAATCATTTTTTTGTCCCCCTTTTATGTGTCCAGTAGTTTGAGTAATTAAAAAAGCTAATTGGTTAAAAAAAAAAAAAAAAAGCATCATTAAGATGAGTCAAGATAACTAATTAGCTATATTTCCACAATTAAGTGGAATTTGTTCGCTATAATTTTACAGGAAAGGAAATATGTGTTTTGAATAGAGGAAGAGAGAGCAACAAACACAATAGAGTAGGAGGAAAAGGTCCCGGAGGTTAACAAGGCATGCTGGGAGCTATGTGTCATGGCTGACATGACAAGCTTGACCTTGGAGCAGGCTAGAATCCTGTCTTCTCCCTCTCCCCTCCCATCCATCCAAAACCCCTCCTACCTTCAATCCTCCGTTCTACCGAGCATCCCCCTCTTCTTTCTCCCACAGCGGGTTGCAACTCTTTCATTCTCCAGCAGCTGACTTATAGATCATAGACCTGGTTGAATGCGTTTTGTAACGATGTGAAAAGTAATGGTGTGGAAGTCCCAGTGGCAAGTGGTTCTGTATATCAGGTGAATTAAATCCTCTTGCTGAAGATACCAGCGACGTGTCTTTCCGTAGACTTTGAATAAGTGCCATTATCACAAAAGAGTCTTAAAGGGGTTCACAAGTCCACAGTTAACAAAGATTAGCGACATCCCCTGATCAAAAAGCCCCCAACCGGGTAAGGAAAAACTCAAAATCAAAACTCCATTTGAGGGAGATTTGGAAAAACCTTGAAAAGAGATCACAGATGGGGAGGTATCTCCCTTCCAGGATGACCAGGCGGCAATGGATGCCGTTTGGGTGTCATACAATGTTAAATAAAAGTACATGAAACATTGGTCGATGCAGAATTCTCCTTAGCAAGCGGAATTTTCGCAGTATTTGTTCACAAATACGAGAATACATCTTGTACTGCTCATGCTGACCTTTTTTTAGGTTGGACCAATCAGGCGTTGCTTAGGGCAGGACATGCAGCTGTGACAAAACCAGGAAGCGTAGACGCCGGGGGAAACAAACAGACTTAACAGACGAATGGACACTGCAATTCATTCTGTTCTCGCAGAATAACTCACCGTTTCCTTGTTGGATATTGAACAGTGAGAGGCGTTTCGTGCATTTGTATCTAGTAAAGATGTTCGTGCTCCCCCCCCCCCAAGACGAGACCGAAGATTTTTGCTGTGATTGGTCAAAACAAACGTGCACAAGATGCCACATCGTCCAATCAGCTCAAGGTATTGTACAGCAAGTCTGTCCTTTCCCAAACAAATCTGCCGAGGGAAGTTCCAGGTTGTTAATGTGAAGAACTCCCCTGAGTAATTCACAATTATCAATCTGGCTTGTGACGTTACCAAGAAAGTGGTGCATCTCATAATTAGTCTCAGTCAGTTTCTGCAAAATTCATACTGCAAAAGTATCAGTGGGAGCAGTAGCAGTAGACAGTTTTTTCCAGCTTGTCCTCGTATCTTCACTTGGCAATGCTAATTTCCTACACCAGCTGGTTTGGGGCCCGTTTGTCCAGTGTCTTGTCCCCGCTTTAAGGCGTCGTCTTTAGCCTTCCTGAGTTGTCTGACACATATCCTCACTAAAACTAATGTATGATGTTACAGTGTCCGTATATTCGTCCAAGCTGCCAGCTGAAGTTTCAAAGACTTCCAGTCAGTGCAGTCCAAACAGTCCTGTAGTGCCAGCATTGCCTCATTGGTTCACATCCTCAGTGTTTTTACTGCAGGTTTAGCACATTAGATTGTGTGTTTGTTTGTTCGAATCAAGTGGATTAAACAGTGATCAGAAAAAACTCAATGTTGCGCGGGCAACAGAAGCATGAGTCTTTCAGTGTTGTGTAACAGTGATCCAAAATGTTGCCTTCCCTGGTGGGACAATCAATGTGCTGCTTATATCTAGGAAGTTCATGGTTAAGTTTGACTCTATTGAAGTCCCCTAGGATTATGAGGGGTGAATCCGGGTGCATTTGTTCATGTTCGTTGCCTTGGACGGCCAATGTTTGAAGTCTGTTCATGTTAGCTTCTGGTGGGACGTAAACACCGGCAAGAAAGAAGGAAGAAAACCTGCACGGTGAATAAACTGACTTGCATTTCATAAATAGCTACTCCAAATCCGGGCTGTAGTATGTCTTGAGTACACCATTTGCTGTTTATATAGAAGCATGTTCCGCTGCTCTTTGATTTCCCCGATAGCTCTTTGATGTGCACCACACGATGAAGTTGGAAACCGGGGAGGTGTAGCGCGACATCTAGGATGCATTCACTGAGCCATGTTACCGTTACCGTGACGCTGAGTACAACACCATGTGAAAGTCTTTGTTGGCCCTTGTGAGGAGGAGAAGCGCGTCCATTTTGTTGGGCATGTTAACGGAATTCACGGTTCACCACTGCTTCTGTCCATTTTTACACTCAGAAACTTTCGTAAACTACGGTAAACCCTAAAGTGGGCAACTAGATTTCTCTGGCATTGTTCAGGATTATTGTGACTGGTGTGCATGCTATGTACCATGTGTTTCATGTCTGTAAAGATCAGTCCATCTAATTGAATTCAGCGAGTGTTCTGTTAATGCTAAAGCATTGCCCTGCCTTCATATCCATCACACTGAAACAATTGGGTTTTAATTAAGTCCAATTACATTTTTATCACTTAAATGTATGCACCAAGGGCTGTGTATCAGCTTTCTGTCAGTTTATTGTCATCTCAAATATAAAGCTTTGCAGAGAGTCATAATGAAGAATAGTCAGCACTGTGTCAGCGGGCTAATTGGAACATGAAGCAGAATCTTAACGTGGATGAATAACTCTAATTTTAAAAAATGTTGTACTGTAATTGTTTTTATATTAATGCATATAATGTGATCACGTCAAGATGATGTAGTAATATTGTTACAGGCATTGTTTCTTTAGCTCTAATTATGGCAATGTTGTTTTCTATTGGGTGAGATAACACAATTGTGTTGCATTAGTTTTCTTATTTATACTTACCTATCGTCTTTGTCTCATTTTGCTCAAATTAACATACAGGAATGGTGCCTGTTTTCTTGCATGCTGTGTTGGGAGTGTCAGTGTGGATTACATTAATTAATCTGTTTAACCAGAGATTAGCCCAACATCAGTTCAATTACCTTTTGTCACTCCATTCATTAGGGAATAATTATTCATTAGCCTGGCTAATGAAAAGCCCTGTTAATTGGCAATGGAGCGATAAGGGTTTAATGAAGGCACTAAGTATAGTATGTGTTTTTGTACTGGTGTGTGTTTTCTATTAATTCTCTTGATAACAAGGTGGTCCAATAAACCTTTATTAGCTACTTAACCAGGACAATAAGAATCAATGCAAAAACTGTCGTGATGAGAATACTAACGGTCACAGACTGACTATTCAGACCTATATGCATTTTAATTATGTGTGGTTCTCTTATAGCTGGCACAGCCACTGAACCTTCAACTCCAGCTCCACCCCCTCCTGAAGCTCAACCACCTGAGGTCAAGGCTCCTGAGGAGGAAATGGACGTAACTGATGATGACATCACTGCAGGTATTAATAACTACTTTGTATACAACCTCAACAACAACAAAATATTTCACAATATCCCTGGCAACACTCTCATTACACAAGTTTTCTAGTTTATAAGTTGGTTTAGGTTGCAATGTTCTGTATATTAGCCATTCAGTAGACCTATACGTCTCACACGTTTATTTCTTTCTTGCTTTCATCGTGCCTTCAAATAGCGAGCAATTGGACCAAAAGTAGGAAAGGGATGCTACCACACACGTTATGAGTAGGGCTGGGTTTTAAAAAAAATCTAATAATCAATATCGAATCGATTTTCATTTTCGAGCTTAAAGGTGCATTGTGCTGTTTAAAAAGGTTATGTTAAAGCTTTTTCTACATCATACACGCTTCACCAATGCCCAGATAAGTACGAAGAGCCCTGACTGTTTTACTCTGACTGCATCTATCAGCTTTTATCTTCCCTTTATAGTAGAGTCTGTGGACCCTGCACACTCCACAGTTTCTTTGGGGATTGGAGGGGCGGAGTTTTTCTTACCTCATTTGAAGTCATGTCTTTGTTTGTCAACTGTGGCTGTCGCTTTTCAGACCATGCACATACTTGCGCGCGCACCATGAACGAGCCTGACACAGATGACGCAGTTTACGCTTTGGGCCAGAGGTGGCAGTGGCAGTCGTGAGTAAAAAAGTGACAAACTGCACAGAGATCCTTTAATATTGATTCATAAAACCATAAATCCTTCCCCCCCCCCCATAAATTCTTAAAAAAAATGTTTTGACAACAGATGGACACATATAAATAGGTTGTACCTTTTGGCATCCAACTGCGCAGTTATTTGTTATGCCTGCCACAATATGCCACTGACTAGCATAATAATAATAATAATTTAAATGATAATACAATAATAATAATATTAATTAGCTGTGAATAATATACACTTTCACTTTTAACGCCAAGACATAATTGATTTCTCTAAAACTGCTAACCGAACTGAACCGAAAACCGTGAGGACAAAATCAAAAACCAAACTGACCCGTGGAATTTGTGAACCGTTCTACCCCTAGTACCTATGTAAACTATAATTAGCGATTACTAGACCTAGGATTATATAAAAAATGTACATTGATGTGATAGAACATATTTTTTGCATATTATTGGGTTTTTAAAATGAATTAATTATTAGTTCACCATTAAATGGCACTAAATATTACACAGTTTACATTTTATAGGAGGGTTTTGTGCTTTGTTAGTGGAAGAGTCCAAGAAACATGACTGAGGAGCAGAAACCTTTTTTCTTTTTTTTTTTACACGCCCCAATTGGCCCAGCAATTGAATGTGCGTCAATTTGTGCCTGCTTCTGAAGTCACTTATTTATCTGTTTATTTATTAGCATGAAAACTCAATATTACATGACTTTTTGGATATTGACAGTTGCTATGATTTCCAGGGAATAAAGTCAGTAGTGGGTCTGTGATTACTGAAAATCCGCATATAATTGACGCCTATATGCAAATTGCTGGCGTCGGGCCGAAACCTCATAAATCACAATTTGGTAAATATAATATTTTTCCAACAATCTATACTACTATAAGTCAGTCCACACGTGTTAACTGACGCCAGCGAAATATATGTATTAAAATATATTTTTCAAAATTATATAAACAAAAATCATTGAAAATGTAAATCCACGGATGACAAACTGCAAGTATGCGGGGGTCAACTACTAACTTTGTATTATACAAAATAAGATTTGTTTATGTTGCCTCATTACATCATGCTAAAACGACCTTTTTAGCCCACATTTGGAACAAAAACCTCTGAATGACAATGAGGGAGTTGTTACCTACACAATCCACTCTGCCACCCACTGTTACATACACAACAAATTGCTGATTATTCATCTTATAAACTTAGATGCACGCACGTTTGTAACTTTCCACAAATTTACAGTTCTCTTATGACATACAAATATTTTTAGCAACACTAATAACCTCATGCATCCAACCTTGTTAACTTATTTAAAAAATGGTTTGACATCTTTACCCTCCCAGCTTCCTTCCTTCCTACTTTTCTCCCCATCCTTCTCCCAGACCAATCAATATTACATACACAGCTAACAATTTGTCATTTCACACTGGTCATTTTTTTTTTCCTGTATTGACAGCAGTATTTTTCATTTTCTGCACAGCAATAAATCTTTAAAATTGTTCACACACCAAGCAGTCAAATATTCTTCTGTTGAGGAACAATTAGGAAAACTTAACTTTCTTCAGTCATAATGTCCCACTATTTTTTTTTACTTTGAACACTGAATTCAACATTGTGTGCCAATGCGTTGCAGATAGAGGCAATGATGCATGATATAATATATATTGCAAGTGGACGGTAGGAAGGGAAATTACAGGTGAAAGATTTGCTAAAATGCAGGAGCAACAGAGACAAGAATTAGAAAGAAAACTAGCAATAAAAGACAGGGGGAAAAGAATGCCATCGACAACTACAGAAATACTTGGCTTTGGGCTGTTATCATGGAGTTTATTTACTGTTCCACACGTGCACTTATCTTAGCCTGGTTGGGAGGCAAGTAAAGCCTTGTGGGCCACCGGGCTAATGAAACGCTGGGGAAAAGCCTGTATGTATTAACATTTTTGCAGCTCGGAGATTCCGTGGCGCAGCTCCTGTGTGTCTGTGCTGCATTCTGTTTAACTGCCTGGCCCCGTCTCCTCACACACAAACACACATACTAGAGATGTGCAGCACCACCTCCCCCACTTAAACACGCTTGCCTATCACAGATGAGAGTATGATAATGATGATGATAATGAGAGAAATTCCCGTATGTGTCAGGTATCGGCCATTATATCGGATATCAGCTTTTGTAGGCCCCGATCAGAACTTGCATCAACGACAAAAATCTCATTGTTTGGGCTCTAATAGAAAGCTAGGACATGAAATGCATTAATATAGTTGAGAATTATTGTAAAATGCATCAGGGGCGGACGAGCCATCGGGAATTTTGGGAGTTTCTCAAACGGCTGGCTGCCACGCGCACTTAGTACGACGAATAGTAATCGCCGTATGTCGGATATGCCCCATCACCATCGGCGAATAGGATTTGGCGCATGTACGTCGTCTCGTAGCAACCTCTCAGGCAAATAAATTCTTTCTCTGAACAAATGTTGTTCCCTTTCCGTCCCTGCAATGTATACATCGTATTTTCAGACTATGTCACACATTTTTCATAGTTTTGCTGCCTCCACAAAGAGGGCATCATGTCTGTCTCTGTTGATGTGTGTTACCTCAAGGAGGTCAAAGATTTCCACCATGCACAATACCTCATCACCCAATCTTTGACACATTACAAGGGAAATATATAAAGACATCTTTTTTAAAAAAAAAAAGTATTTAGACATTACTGTAAATAAATTCAGAATTTATATTTTGATCAACATAGTATAGATGGAGCCCTACAATATTCAATGTATTGACAAATACTATGTATTGTTTTGTTTCCTGTTAGATCATAATTATATGTACTCTTTTGTGGGACTATTCTGGGTACAAGATAATAACTCATTAATTATCCAGCAGTCTAAACAAGGAACATGAATGAGAATGTTAATTTTTTTTTCTCAACTCATCCTTCCATTTTCCCATTTCCACCTTTCACCCCTTGAGAGGGTTTGCAGCATCACAGATAGAGGTCAAAGGTGAAAGGTCAGGCTAACCCTTACCTCTCTGTGTCATTAGCCCAGTTGTGATTCGGTTAGCCGAAACGCTAGCCTTCCCTGCTAATCTAATATCAGAGCCTGGAGGTTGTTTGGGTCAGCTCACATTTCTCTTCAGCACAGATTGACTCGAGGCAGAAATGAATGTTGCGAGTGGTGATTTTAAACCCTCTTGATTGTTTCTAATGTTTGGGTTTGCGTAGTTTTGACACACTGAGGGACACCGCTGCTGTATTGGAAATTTGTTACATTTTAGACTGGAGTTACTACTGTAACTATTTTATTTGTAAACGTGTAGGATTGTTGTACCTGCATATTTATTTCATTAAATTAATACATTTATTAAGAGGTATTGAAATTGGCGTTATACGTTATACAAAAAATAGATTAATTAAAAAAATACAGAAATCAGGATTGGGGGAGGGGGGAATCACATTGTTGTCCATATTCATGCCACCACTTTAATCAACCTTTAAACCTTAAAAATGTGCATGGCGCCATCTAGGCTCTCCGGGTAGTATACAAGTCAATTGACCGGTTTCATGACTTGCTATATTCATGATTAAGCCATGAGTAAGCTGCTAGTCAGTCATACTACACACATACACATATCCCCCACAACACCTTTCTGTTCCCCACACACAATTATTGCTTCCTTATCCGACACATTCATGGCTCCTAGCGTGTGTGCGCAAATCACATACAATCTTGCCCATCCCCCATTATGTGAATGCTATCACTGTTCATTCAACCGTATGACGTGTGTGTGCGTGCGTATGTGTTTGTTTGAGAGTGAACACATGAAAAAAAACGATGACAGAGGATGAAAGTGTGATACTTATCAGGTGAGGAGATTTGTGTCCATATAGCTGTTATACACTATTATAATCAGTGTTGGGAATGTTACTTTAAAAAAGTAATTATTTATAGTTACTCATTACTTGCTTAAAAAAGTAACTGAGTTAGTAATTTAATTACTTCATAATAAAAGTAACTCTTTACCAGGCAAACTAACTATTTTCACTACTTAAAAAAAAAAAAAATATATATATATATATATATATATATATCAAACAATTTGAATTTTTAGTAATTTTTTATATTATTATTATTATTATTATAATTTTTATACAAGGAATTCAAATTACATCCAGGCTATATAGGGTGTTTGGATTTATTTTTGTGAGTATTTCACACAAACTCCTCACTCCATAATATGACATCATATAATAATAATAATAATAATAAAATAATAATAATAATTCATTACATTTGGTGTAGTGATGTATGTTCTACAACTGCCAGTTACTACATGAATCAGAATAATAATACAAATAAAATAACTACTGGATAGATGGTGATTTGTGGCACATATGTCATCTATAGGTAATTTGTAGACAGTCCTAGCCAGTCCCTCCAGGATTTTGCAGGCATTTTTTGATTGTTGCTAGCTAAAATAATCAATAATAGATTAAATAAATTGCCAATGATATTAAAATATACGGTGCTTAATGCTATCATGGCCAAAATCATTGCCAAAACTACTACTACATTTACTCCTCAAAATCATCAGCTTCCACTTGATCTCTCTGAAAAACATACTTTTGTACACTTCCAATATGGTGATATATCTTTAGTTTAAAATTCTACACATTTAAAGACATGTTTGATGATTGATTTACGTAAATAAACTGCCCAACTCAAACAATTGTTGGCGCTATTAATTACACTTGGCGAGCGTGTTGCTATGACTTACCGGTATCTTTATCGCTGTTGGCGCAGTATGGTTCTTGGTAGGACAGAATTATCAACAAATCGCTCCTCATGGCGGCCATTTTTCGGCAAATCTTGACTGTTGTTTTTGATTAATGTCACTCTTGTCAAAATTGTCAAACCAGTTCCAGGCGAGGACGTGGACTCTTTGCTAAAATGCTAAAATATGCTAAGCCTTAAGGTACAGAAGAAAAAAGGACAACACGTCCGTCACGTCATGACAGGCTTCCCGCAGCACTTCCTAAATAAAAGTCACTACACATTTCAGCTGTCAAGGCACTTTTATTGTGACGAGGTCCGACAACAACAGTACGTCTAACTGAGCGCAAATGACATCTTCAGAGCTAGTCACCGCACAACGTCTTGTAAGCTTACTTCGAGCCTTGAAACTAATAAATAAATTTTAACGCAACGCATGTCTCATACAATAACGATAACGGCATTTCAAATATGGGGAGAATAATTAGTTAGATTAGTCTGTTTATGAAAAAAAAGTTACCTAATGCCGTTAATTTAAACGCAGTCATTCCCAACACTGATAATAAATATTTATGTCTGTCTGTATTTATTTATTTATTTAGCAATAGGGAGAAGTGAAAGGCAAAAATCATATACCGTTACATATTGATACTTTTTTAACTCTAAGCTAATAAATCATTAAATAAGTATGGGATTACTAAATGAAGTAAATTTTAATATCTGTTTGAACAGATGGTTTTCTTCCTGTGATTGTGTAGTTTTTATCTCTCCCTCCACAAAAAAAATGATATTAGAGCTCAGACTTGGACTCTGTATCCACGTTCCCTAATCGTGGGTGCGTTCGGACTGCTTCAGCCTGAATCTAATTTAAAACACAGAATCGGTAAAAGCTAATTTATCCATAGATAGTTATATGTTTGACAATTGGTACGCTGAAATGTCAGGCTGTAACTGTGCGCCATTACATGGTTGATGCAATAATTAAATTGCAGTAACAAATATTGAAGCTATGATTTATGAACGATTATAGGTATAGAGCGATGATTTTCCTGTGCAATTCCAACAATATGCATAATTCTTCTTATACTTATTACATCATATACTGCAACAACTGGCCGGCGGTAATGTTGAATTACGGTAAGTGAATTTCTATAGGTTGGCAGCTCTGCGTAGTGATAATGATGCCTTGTAATTGTACTACTATTGATAATTTTCAAACTGATCAGTGATAAAGCCTGTCTCTCCTTTATTTACCTGCTTGTACAGTAATTTCTAGACTACAAGCCGCTACTTTTTCCACTTGCATTCGACCCTGCGGCTAATACAAAGGTGCAGCAGATCCCAAGGGGGCGCACTATAAAGGAAGCGCAAGAGCGTCAGGCAGAGCAAAACAAACCAAGTGAACCCAAATACATTAGGAGAGACAGAACGAGAGAGAGACAATTTACGCCTTCATTATAGAAAAGAAAGTAGCGCATACGGTAGCAATAAAACATCTGCGGCTTACAGTCGGATGCGGCTTATATGTGTACCAAACTTGAGTATTTAGCTAGGGCGGTTTATAGTCAGGTGCGCCTTATAGTCCAGAAAATACTGTAAGTGGTTTGTTTGTGGTTGCCCCCGACGGCCTTGCATCCCAATCGAACCCGCCTCGTCCCATCATACTTTGGCTTTCTTGTGACCACCGATTCTTGTCTGTCAGTCCTAAGACAATAAAATCCATTTAACCTTTAGACTGACTTAGGCAGGTTCGGAGGGCAATATCCACTTTAGGATTTTCAATTGTTTTTCCTGTGGCTCTTTTTTTTATCATCTTAATTGTGTTTTCAATTATTTCTTAAGCTTTACTGTCCCCTGACATTCACTCTAAGGACGTAGTGTATCCTTGACCACCAATTTATTCCATAGCAGCACACTTGTGTTTAAAATAATTTTTCATTGGTTGTAGTTTCTTTTCCAGAATATTTTCCATGGACTACTGTTTGCTTTCTCCTTCTACCTGCTTTTGTTCACACATCAGCTTCCTGCTGATATTGATCTCTTTCCCTGAGTCTCGGGTGATCAAGTTTTACCAGCCTCCTATTGATTACCAATGGATGGTGTAGGAGTGTAGGTTGATAGGGTTACCGCTTTTGTAGTGGGGTTTGGTAAGCTTGTTAGCATGAGCTCCTCTTCAGGGTTCCCAAAAAAGGACGATATTTGAATTTTTATTGTCATATGGCCATGAATTGTGTATAGTTGCTATTTTTTTCTGTTATAGTGTCTCCCAGTATTTCGAAGAGCTAAGTTGTTGGGGATGTTATGCCCATTGACTAGATCAGGGGTGTCCAAACTTTTTCTTCTAAGGGCCACATACAGAAAAAATTAAGTTTTCAAACTTTTTGACTTTAATTTATCAAGCACACCAAAACCAGTCAATCAAGTAACTGCATATTGTTTATATACTACCATGTTTGTTTTTTTTGTTTTTTTGGGGGCTGGGGGGGACTGCTACCTGAACAGCTTTCTTTTAGGCAAATAGTTTAGGATTTTGAGGTGGTCAAGAGCCTGTGTGGTATTTTCGCAAGTTGAACCTTGCCTCAATGTGGATAAAACCATTTTTGTTGACTTGACTTGGTAAAAATTTTTATTTATTCACCACAGTGTTATGAAGAGAAATGCTGTTACTCGTTTAGTTGTAAATGGTTGATTTGCATATTTAGTAAAGCACTACAGTATATAAAATTAATTTATTAGTAACCAATATCCCGTTTTTAGTATATGCCGTGGGACGCTTTAAAATGGTTAGCGAGCCACAAATGGCCACTGGGCCGTAGTTTGGACACCACTAGCACTGGACCATATAAATCATGGTCCAATATTTAAAATATGTATAGGTCTTAAAGTACATTGCCGTATTTGTCTACAATCTCACCAAATAAAATAAAAATAAAAAACACACATTTCCTTCTACCCGTGCCAGCCTTTTCTGATTTTTTTCTCCATTCTTCCATTAATCCATTCCTTGCCCTGTCTCCCTCATATCCTCTGTTCGTCTGACCTTAAAAAAATATATTGTTGCATTAAATCATTTTCTTTCTCTTAAGGATAATGTTATTTAGCCAGATAGCTTTTTTCCCCCCCCTCATTCCAATCCATCTCTTGTTGACGATTTAGCCAAACGTAGGCAAGCGCAGAGGAGAGCTTGTTCGTGCCCCTCTTTACTTTATTGGGTTATGTTTGGGAGCAGGTTGACCAACAAATAGGATTTAGATACAATGTCATTATAATAGATCTTTTGGTCGTGAAAGAAGGAGATCGATGGCCTTCAAAAATCAATCATTCCTTCCACACGGGCCGAGTGGCCGCAGGTAGGATGTGATTCCACCCAACGACTGTCCGCAGACATCTCATTTCATAAATGAAGTTCAGAGCAGTCTTTAAAAAAAAAAAGCTTTTACATTATCAAAATCTTTTTGATTTTATGGCTACCACTGACCTAACTGTAAAGTTTAGCACCGACAGAAAGTTTTGAATCTCGGTGAAGGTCTAAAATTAAAAGTCAACTTAATGAGTCATCAGCCGTACATGAAACCACATTGCAGCTGTTCAGTCCGTGGAATTTACTAAAGTAGAGTTTGAGAAAATCATAATGAAAAAACTTAGGTCCAAAGTGTATTTTTTTTAAGCGGTGAAGACAGTCACTCATTCTAAGTCTAATCAAGCCAATCTGTTAATTTCTAGAAGACTTTCATGTTTTTCTAGTGACATAGAATGCCTTAAAATATACTGTATGCTATCAAACATTTGATGTGCCCTTATCTGAATGTTTTTCTCATGTTGCCATAACTTTTTTTTTGTCTTTCTGTAAAACTGAACTTTTTTTGTGATTCTGGTTGGAAGTCCATCTCTAATTCTGTTATCTACTGGTCCAGTCTGGCCCAGGGAATGGATGCCATCTGTAATCCATTTATCAGAGCCAGCCGCTGGGCCTTCTTCCAAATGACAGCTGGCCCTTTAGCAATCTTATTATAAAGAGCACCAGGATATAGTATGAAAATATGGGGGAAGGGGGTTCTGAGGGTCTGAAAAATTGAGTAACAATCAGTGGACAAATGGCACCCACATTTGTATGAACCACTGGATAGCATCTTGTAGATTTTCATTTCTCTATAAGGGTTTCTTATGTAGATATTCATGAAATGTTTATTTATGTGAAAAGTTTTGTCTTCTTGGTGTTTTAGATATTTGTTGTTAATGGTAAGTGTTTATTTTTCATCATTTAGATGAATATACTGGCTTGTAATTAAGGTCAACAACTAATTTCCATGTTAACCTGGTCTATGGAAATGGTGGACCAAAATATTTCTTTGAACATTACTCTAGATGAAAATTTGTTTTTTAATTATGTCCCACTGGGTGAATCCCAGGGGCCACTTTGAATTCAATTGGATTCATCTATCCACTGCATATAGTTATTTATTTATTTATTTATTTTTTACACAGAACATAATTCATAGTTTTACCTCCATCCAGTTCCAAATTTGTGTTTTTATCAATACTTGAGCTAGCTACATTAATATAATGTATACATATTATTGGATCTATATATATAAAAAAAATAATAATAATCCAAAGAAATGAATGATTGATTTGATAATTTATTTTTACATTTGTTTGCATTCATAGTTGTGTATTAACATCCGGACTTGGTGTGGAGTTTTTGACAGCTAAATTTTGTGGTGTGGAATCAATTCCTACTCATTCCCTTGTTCATAGTCATTCTGTGATAGTGTTACTTTTGCTACTGAATAGTAATACACACTTTTGCTAGTAGCCAAATGTATGTTTTTTGCTGCCTAGTGTGCATTTGCTACGATGAAGTCACAGCCGCACTAGGGAGCACAACAAAGATTTGTAGTGTAATGCACAGACGAGGTTTGATCGGAGCCAAGTTTCTTGAATTAAATGAATTATATTCATTTTGATTTCAACTTTTTGGCTGAAACTGATATATGAATAAAATATTGCCAGTGATATGGTTGCCTTTGCTGGCTTGGGATATCTGGCTGCAATAGACTTTACTGTCAATCATAATCATAAGTAATTGTTGCTTTAGGCCTGGACTGCGGTTATATTTCTCATTCTGGCCAAAATCAAGATAGCTTTGGTTTCGTATCTTACATTATATGCAATGTAAATTGCTTATTTTTTTCATAAAACACGAGGTTGCCTTTTCCTGAACATTAAATCTAATGTGATCCTTATTTTGTTTAAAGCAAAATGTAAGCTGATATCGTAATTGCCAGGCCTTTACAAATTCATAATGTTGTTGTTATTATCTATGAGTTATGATAACAAATCCAGGAAGGCCAACAGCAAGACCTCACAACAGTGGCTACCTCTCTTTGTATGTTCCATCTTACAACCTCCTGCTGCTAGTGTGGGATGGAGGCTGGAGTGTGGGTGGGTGTGGCTAGCAGGGGCTTTGTTCCCTGCAATATAAATTAGTTGCAATGATATGCTCACTCACCCGAAGAAAATCAGAAAAAAAAATCTTGCGCATTGGTGGTAATAGGCTATTGCATCCTCTCGCTCTCTTTTTTTTCTTCCTCTTTTTCTCTCTCACACACAGTCACACTAACACATCTACACACGCACGCACACACACACACAATTTATGTGTGAGCTTTTTAACCGTGTGTGTAAGGAGCTCTCATCTCCTACTGTGATTTTGCCGCCAACATAATCTTCATGAGGCTGCTGCTGCAGTTCCCCGCTGTGCAGGTTCTGTTATACACTGTACACATACACAAGGTTCTTTTTAGGTGTTTGTGAACGGAGTGGGGATGACACAAATACTCAATAGAGAGAAATAGCAAGTGTGTCCTATCATAGGTGTTCAAAAATCAACAGCGGTCTAAGAATGACTGTCTATGTATTGTATGCACTGTAACAAAAGACTTTCAGTTGAACAGTAATATATATGTCTTCATCTGTTTGGCTCTAAGTAATGACCTGACAATAGAAGTACTGTATGCCTTTTAGTTAGTATCAGATTCATGTTGATTCACAGGCCTCATCGAGATTAGAAAATTATAACAAAATAAATAAATATTAACTAAAAACTTAAAGGTCCTCTACCTTTGGTTTATAATTAAAAAAAATCAGTCTGATAAAATGTTAAATAATAACATATAATAAGAAATAACTAAATAAATAAATAAATACATACATACATAATAAATTAATTGCTGTCTTTTTGTCAACATTTAAAATAAATGATTGCTTGAAGTGTTTGTAGTTATATTAATGACAAGTACAAATAATTGATTGTTTATTGTAGATTATACTGTTTTACATACTAGGGGTGTCAAAATTAGTGCTTTAATTTTGAGTTAATTTTAAAGTTCCTTTAACGCCACAATTTTTTTTTACGGTGAGCGCCCCTTACTAGGAAAGCCTGCATTGGGGGAATTCCAGTCGCAATGCAGCAGACACGTCCACGTCAAAATTAAGCAGTAATAAATTTAACAATGATGCATATATTTGTAGAGACTGGGTTCCAGTTGTATTTGCAATTCTAAAAATGTACAGAATTTCACAAGTTACTTCATGTTAAAGATTAGATAGCTCTTGATATGAAAGAAGAATGCACTGAGCTGTCACTAAGGTCTTACAAGTGCAATTATGACATCTAGTGGCAGAAAAATGACCTCAACGCGAATCAATATCACACTCGTTTTTTACAGTACAGTACATCTTGTTCATTTTAACTTAATTTTATGAATTATTATGAAATTACTGTATCAATGACTAAAAGATGCAGCCATATTTCTATTTAACATTTTTTCCATTTTTATGATAACAAGAGTATGAAAACATAGAAAAAAAATGTCATTGTACATTTAGAAAATATATCAAATTTGCAATTAATCGTGAGTTAACTATTGAAGTCATGTGATTAATTACGATTCAAAGTTTTGATCGCCTGAGACCCCTAAATTACAGAAATCCTCTGTAATCCTCAAGAAAAGTATTCAGACTGTGGGAAAAAAATATTTACGGTAGATTCTTCAAGTCAAATGTATCTTCGTAATGTTGACATCAATCGTCTAACAGTTTGTATGAGGTTTGCTAAATTTGAAAGGCTACAAGGTTTGCCTCGAATCTCACGCCAAGGTCTCTTTGTCTTTGTGTACAAGGCTGCCTCTCGAACCTTCCGCCAAACGCCAAGAAGATCTCCAATTCGTATGAGGAGCGCCGCAAACAGGCCACCGCCATCGTGTTGCTGGGAGTCATCGGGGCCGAGTTTGGGGCTGAGATTGAACCCCCAAAAGGTGCAGCACGTACTCGGGCCGGCGGGCAGGTCCCTGAAGGCTTTGGACCAACAAGTGGCGGGTCTTCAAACTATTCCCTGGCAAGACACACATGTAAGTAACTGACACCACAAAACATTGCCAGTGTAGGGATAACCCGTTGCAATATTATGTATTTTCCTTTTTGAAACCTAGAGTTTTTAAATGATGCATCCATTACAAGTTTAGCTTCAAATTCGAGTGGTTTATATTAAGTTTGAATTGAGCAAAGATTCAGCTAGACAGCCGTTAAACCTTTATTGATACCATCTTTAAAAAGAACTGGGACACTTTTAAACTTGAGACATGACACTGCTCTTTCCAGGGTTAATTAATACAGTATCACAAAATTTTACTGCAATCCATACCGTGATGTAAACAAATGTAGAACTAATGTTAAAAAAAAAAAATCACAGTTGGATTAAAGGCGAGGGGGAGAGTTGAAATTGATTTTAATCTGCCAAGCTTGACTCTTTAAAGAGCTTGGCGCTAAACACACACACACACACACATACGGTACACACACACTGATTGATCCGAGCCTGTGCCACCCTGAGCCTGGAGCACTTGAGCCTCAGTGGGCATCAAACCTGCACTAAGCAGAGCCACTCTTCCATCCTGCTTCTCCAGAGCTCTGATTGGTTGTCTCTGGGGCGCATCCACCCCGAGACGGAGCCTGTCTGCTCACTGATAGGCTGTGATCCATGGTGATTTTAAGTTAGGTCTGGAGTCCGGACACAGTGCTTAGCTCACCTGAATGGACTCAACACTTGTATGAAGCCCCTAAAAATCTCATACTTCAGTAATATATTGAACTTCAGTATGACACAGTCTTTTAACTATGTCACTACTTTTCACAGACCATAGATGTTTTTGAAAGAAAGTTGGCTTTTTTCACACAACTGGTATTGATGGTGGGCTTGCTTGCTGATTGATGAGTAGATTCAAGGGGGGTTGACAAAAAAAGTTTTTTTTGTGTGTGTTTTCTAATCGATAGAAATGTGATGAAAGTCAAGTTGACGTCAACTAGTCACTGATGACATTGACTAAATTTACATGCAGTCGATATTCAGGTTATGGAAAGAATTCCACGGTCTGAAACATTCAGGATCGCCTGTTTAAATGAGTGAGAGGACAGTTACTCCCGTATACATATCTCGATGTAAACCGATGCACGGACGTCATTACGCAAAAGACGTAATTTCTGCTTTTAACTTTTGATGCTTAATAAAATACATTATATTCATGTTACTCACCACACTAATAATACAGTAGTCTGTTTCCTCCTAAAGGGTGCTGCTGTGCTAAGTCGCCATGTTTGTTTACCTCTGCTTGTCTATTTCCGATGGGTTGCACGTAGTGCTGTCACTATTGAATATTTTTAGAATCGACTAATCGGA